>NW_027418959.1:0-47632 GCF_009905375.1 Apium graveolens
CTAAGCCTCCATTCTTGCGGTATGACACTAGTCCAAAGTATATTGTGGAATAACCTCGTTAGCCATTTCTCTCCCTCTTCACCCAAACACAACCATACCTCTATAGGTATTTGATGTGGCCCTGTAGCTTTACCTCCCCCATCTTAGGTAATGCTCCCTTAACTTCGGCTCTGCTCATAGAAGGCTGAACACCAAAGTCAAAGTCAGACGCACTATCTGATCCTATCACCCTAACACCAATTCTCTCCATATTAAATAACTCCTTGAAATAGTTATGCCATCTATTCCGAATATCCTTATCCTTCACTAGCACGTATCCATTAACATCCTTTATACACTTAACAAAACTAAATCTCTCCTCCACCTTTCTCTAACCTTTGTCAATCTATAAATACCATTTTGACCCTCTTTTGTACCAAGGTGATTATACATAGCCTCGTACGCCTTTGATTTTGCCTCCGCTACTGTCTTCTTAGCCATACGTCTAGCTTCCTTATATAAAATTCTTCTCATATCAACTGTTCATTATCTTGGCAACACAAAAGTTCCCTAAAACGATCATGTTTAATTTTTACTCGCTCCTGCACCTCCTGGTCCCACCACCAAGCTTCCTTCTGCACCTGAACCTTTCTTCAGGTAACCCCTAACATACCTATAGCTACATTTCTGATTGTACAGGCCAATCGATTCCACATTCTATATAATCCTCATCATAAAATCTATCTTTTGCCAACCCAATCCTTTCTTTAAAAATACCTACTTTGTCTCCCTTTAGATTTTTCCATAAAATGTTCGGTGTCACCTCTCTATTATCTTGTACTACTCTTTTCCTTATACATATATCCATTACCAATAAACGATGTTGAGTAGTACATGCCTCACTCGGGAATACTTTACAATCTTTACAATCCATATTGCCTTTTCTCATAAGAAGATAATCGATTTATGAGTTACAACCTCCACTCCTAAAAGTAATCAGATGATCATCCCTTTTTTTAAAACAAGAATTAACAATCATTAATTCATGTGCCAAAGCAAACTCCAAAAGATCCCACCCACTCTTGTTCCTCAACCCAAAACTAAAACCCCCATGAATGCCTACATAACATCTGATTGTTCACCAATATGACCATTAAAATCACCTCCTATATATAAATTCTGGTCCCTAGGTATCAACCTAACTATTTCATCCAAACAATCCCAAAAAATCTTTCTCGCTAACTCACTCAAACCAACATGGGGTGCATACACACTTACAAAATTAACGATCTCTTATTAACTATGAGTTTAATCTTCATAATCCTATCACTGACTCTACTCACTTCTACTATATTCTCTTCAAGAGAGAACTTATCAAAATACCCACACCATTCCTTGTATTACCAACCCCTGAATACCACAATTTAAACCCGTTAGCTTCCTTAGTACTACTACCCTTCCACTTAGTTTCCTGAATGCGAATAACATCTACCTTTTTTTTCTTTAACATATCCACAAGTTCTAAAAATTTCTTGGTCAGAGAACCTACATTCAGCGTACCTACTAGAAAATAGACATTAGTTGACCTTTGCCCCTCCCGAGAAACTCTTCTCCCTAAATTACTACCACTATCACCACCACCACCCCTACTTCTTACCAAATCCATCAATTAAAGATAACTCTATTGCACGAAAACACACAACTTATAAATGAAAACACACACACTATATAACAAGAAACTATAAAATGCAAATAAACTATAAAAAATAAATAAAAGGAAATATATCTAATGACAACTCCTATAGATACCCTAATTATCAAACCTGATAACAAGGCTTTCATCTCCCTGTATTTCTTTTAATATTGGCCCTTTTATTTGGTACTATCGGAGAATCTAGTCCATTCAGAGGCAATTTGTACACCAGTTGCAGTATATTTATATGTGGTTATGTTTGTTTGGTGGCGGATCAAGTAAGGAGTTGTTTGCCAAACCCAGAGAACTGGGGGAGAAAAAAACAAAGTAATTACGAGTAAACCGGGATGGGAACATGTTTGTATATTGCTTTGGATGAATAAACCTCAGTTTTCTTGGATAAAGGAAGGACGTTTGTATTATTTAATAAAAAAGATCATATCTCTTCTCTCATTTATTTTTCATAAATGAAATAATAACACAGAAAGAAATTCAGAAATTGTGTATGTTAGAGAGTAGAGGGGGTAGATAAGATTAGAGATGGCCGGAAATGAATGGATAAATGGTTATTTGGGAAAGTTTGGTGGCTAAAGGGGTGCCATGGATATATTTGAGGGTGATACAAGAAATGTATTTTCAGGTAGGGACGTACCGGTTGGGGATGCTCATTACTTTCCGATAGGAATAGGACTTCACCAAGGATCCTCGCTAAGCCCATTTCTTTTCGCAGTTATAATGGATGTTCTAACTAGGGGTATTCAGGATAGTGTACCTTGGTGTATGCTATTCGCGGATGATATAGTCATAATTAAGGAGACAAGGGTTGCAGTTAATGTAACATTAGAGCGATGGAGGTATATATTGGAGTCTAATGGATTGCGGGTTAGTCGGTCTAAGACGGAATATTTGTGGTGTAACTTTAGTAATCTACGAATGGTGAGGGGGTGGATGTTCTGATGGCCGATCAAGTATTGCCCCCCAAAGATAATTTCAGGTATCTGGGTTCCGTTTTGCATAAGGAAGGGGGGATAGATGCGGATGTTACACATCGTATCAAATCAGGATGGCTAAAATGGAGGGCTGCTACAGGAATATTGTGTGATAGGAGGGTTCCTTTCAGAGTAAAGGAAAACTTTATAGGGTAGCGATCAGACCGGCCTTGTTATACGGGTCGGAGTGCTGGGCATTGAAAAAGGCTCAAGATTGTAGGTTATAGGTGGCGGAAATGAGAATGTTAAAGTGGATTTAGTTGCGCCTATTGCAGAAAAAGTGAGGGAAGGTCGATTGCGTTGGTTTGGGCATATTAGGCGAAGAAGGATAGCTACTCCAGTGCGCAGGGTGGAGGATTTAGTGGTATCAGGATCAAGAAGGATTTAGTGGTTGGTAATAATTTTATTTGTCTAGTACTTATACTTCATAAGTTTGGTAGTTGCTCATAGTTATTAATAGTCTTAGTTGCTCGTGTAGGTGCTACAGTGTTGTTTTTAATGCTATATGACTAATTACATGATATGATAGATGGATTGTGTGTTGTTTTAGTTTTTTTGACAGGTTTGTGGTACTTCAAATATTTAGTTTGGAGAGTGATCTCCAAGGGAAATATGGCGTTTGAGGTATCAAAAGGAGTGTAGTAGGAGAAATAGAAGAGGCTTACAATAATAAACCAATGAACGAAGCTTTTTACGCTAAGTCCCATGTGAAGAAGGACATGGGCTGAGATATTGTATCATTGTTTATCGTTGCCTCACTTTCCGTACTTATGTTTATGGATTATTTCTTACCTAGGACACACATATTTGTGCATACACATAAGTCATTGGTCTATTAAGGAAACAACCTCTTCATTCTTTGGAATGAGGGTAAGGCTTGCGTACGATACACCCTCCCCAGACACTGCCCTAGGTGGTATTATTAGGTACAATTGATTGATTGATTGATTGAAAAAAGTTATTATAAATGTAACTCAATTCTTTTTCTTAACATTGACATTTAATTCTGAAAGGGATAATTCTTGTTATGGAGGTCATGTAAAAACAAATACAAGTGGCATTCCATGTCAATCTATATACATATATAGAAGAAAAATGGGATATTTATTGTACGGTTTTAAGTTTTAACAAAAGTTTGTTCAAAAACATATAAGAAATAAAAATGAAGAAACAGGAAATACAAATTATTAACTTAACCTTGTTAAACAACATCAATTCATGAAAACCTCCAAATCTTATCTACTTAAATCTCCACCAATTCATTTGGAGATGTGTTTAACCTTACAACACCAAAATACTTTTTTATAGAAAATAAAAATAACACCAAAATACTATTTTATAGCATGTACAAGTTATTTTGTTTGTAAGGCTGGGCCCACTTGTGCTTGTATTAGGGTTTACCTACCTTTTTTATAAACTCATTTTGCAGGCCCAATTGTATATCATGGGTTTCAATGGGCCCAATATAGTTCAAATTTTGATTCAATATACTTTGCTCCCATGTATTATGTAAATTAATTGGATGTGGATGTAGAAGCCTAAAGAAGTATTACTCTAATTTATTTTGTGTTGTAAATAAAAATGACATTCTAAAAATCAAGTGGTAAGTAGTGTATAAAAATATAACTTCAAAATGACATTTTTTCGAATTTCTATATTTTATATAGTGAGATTATATATAAACCACCTATTGACCTCAATTAACAATAATATATGTACTAATCCAACCCTAACTAACAATAATAAATTATTTGTCATGCACAAAATAATATTTACATAACCACATTTAATCAAATTAAATTTCTACAGGTATAAGATAGGATAAAAAAATTGACAAAAATTTATATGTATGAGAAAAATGATACGGTTTATAAAAATATTTACAAATTGCTTTGTTTATTTAAACATAAGAATTAAAATGAATGATAATATGACTGTTGATTTTTATTTAATTATTAATCAATTTTATTTGAAATTATAATGGTCTGACTTGACCATATGTACTTTGACGTAATTATAATGAATATTTTTAATATTTTCAAATGTAATAAAAATTTATTATTGAAAACCATGCTTATATTTTTTTAACTCAAAATTTTCAATAGACAAGTTTTCTAATAAATTTTGGGTCTTTCCACAAAGTAGGAAATGCAAATGGGCAAAGTCAAGCCCACTTTATATTTTTTTGCTAGCATTCACAAAAGGTTGACCAGTACACAAAGACATTATTTTGTCTAATATGTACCAAAATATAATTCCATTATGATTTTAAGATGAATAAGGAGGATAGGTTCATATATTAGTTCTCGAATTTCTTTTTGAATAAAATTATAAATATTAAACTTTAATTCAAAAATATATTTTAAAAAGATATGTAAAATTACGAATTTTAGATGAAAAAGTAAAAAAAAATATGTGTTATGGGATGGTGATTATGGCTAACTAAGATTAGTTTTAAATTTTACCGGATAATCCCTTACTGAGATTTTATAAACACTTCAATAATCTGACAATGATGGTAAGCTAAGATGACTAAATGCAGTGTAGAAAATAGTATGCAGAAAAGTAATAAGAACAGACAAGAATTTTAGCGGGTTCGACGCGTAATCCCCTATGGTCTACCACCTGGTCCCTTACCAACTTGGTAAGACAATATATTATTGAATAACAGTAAGTTTACAACTTGGTAAGATAATATACAATAATATATCTCCCTTTATCCCAACTGTTGATAATGGCTTGCTAAAACCCTGTTCTAAACCTGCCCTCTAAGTACTACATTAGGCAGTAGTACAAACTTCTCTAGCACTTGTTCACCAAACCCTTATTTCTCTTAGCCAACTATCCAGCAACTAATCAATACAAATTGAACAATACAAATGGAATGATAAAGTAATTACAACTGAAACTATAGACTCTCTAAGATAAAACATGTGTATATAATTAAAAGCTGGAGAGTATTTTAGAACCAATAAAGATCAGTGAGTTGTGGTGTTATTGCTGCAATACATCAGTCATAAAAACTGCAAGGAAATCGTATATAAATATACACTAACGTTTAAAACAATCTCAACAACTTACAACAGTTACAATCCAATTCTAACGTTTAAATTAGTTGGGATGATTTCCAACATTCATATATACGTTTAATAGAAGAGATAAGAAAGAAAAATGATCAGAAAAAGTCACTTCTATTTTGTATGAGTATAAAACGTTTTTTATCAGATTTCTAGGAGATAAAGTTTGAAAAGAAAACAAACTCCTACAAATTAGGAACTGTTTTAAAGTTAGAAATTTTTTATAACTGAGCTCTAATATATATAAACCACGTAAAATATAATAGAGAAGTCCTTATAATTCGTTAAAAGAAATTCCTGAAATATCTCCTTGAGAATATATTTCCTTGTTGAGTCTGGACTGTCCATCTTGGCTTGCTATTGTTCTGAATAATGTGATCATAGCATGCCGAAATAGATTACTGTCTTATGACAGCTTGCTGTCATGATGCTTAAACAACAATGTCATTAAGATGATATATCCTACAAACAGTCTTAAATAACAACATAATGGCTTGCTGTGTTGTTATCATCAAAACTAAGGAGTTACAATCTCCCCCTTTTTGATGATTACACACATTTAGGAGAATTATAAAATTCCCCCTAAATCTATGCATATCTCAAAATTAAGAAATACTTTATAACACACTACTGCAAATAATTAAACTGTAAATAACAACAAATACATATCCAACACAACCAACATAGCAGCATATCATTACCTCACCAATTTTTAACATAACCAAAGCAAATCAAGTATTAAGCAAAAATAACTATCATAAACCAAGTTCATAAACCAAGTAACAAACCACACCAGATTAACCATAAACCAACAGATGAAACAAGTCTTAAATAAACCTTAAATAAACATAAATCTCCTAAATTTCATCACCTTAAAGCATCAAAAAGATCTAGGTTGAGGGCTGATCAGAAGTGTTGAGAGCATCCTCTTTTGGAGAAAAGAAAGCATCAAAACACACAAACAAGTAAGCACCAATAAACAGATAATGGCATGTCAAAATTAATAAATCAAATCAAACACAAATTATGACATTTAATAAACAATCATACTAAGCTAATATGAAAATTAATAGTAAGTTAACATTACCAAATTTCTAAAGATAGCTTGCCATTATACACTACACATGACAAGTTCTCTTCGAATGGTAGAAAATCTTGCTTCGCCAAGGGGTTTTGTAAAGATATCTGCCAATTGATATTCAGTAGGCATAAAAACTAATTTAATCTTAACTTTGGCAGCATTATCTCTCAAGAAATGGTGATAAAAATCAATATGCTTTGTTCTTGAGTAATTCACAGGATTCTTTGATATGTTGATGGTGCTAGTATTGTCATAATAGATTGGAACTTTGCCACACTTGATTCCAAAATCTCGTAGAGTGTGAAGCATCCACAAAATTTGAGAGCAACAACTACCCCCTACTAAATACTCATCTTCTGCTATGGATAATGCAACTGAAGTTTATTTCTTACTTTGCCAAGATACAAGAGTTTGTCCTAAGTATGTACAAACACCACTTGTGCTCTTTCTATCAATTTGACATCCTGCATAATCTGCACCACTATACCCCACAACATCAAATGTTCTTGTAATAGGATAAAATAACCCAAGATTAATAGTCCTACTTAAATATCAAAATATTCATTTAACTACATTTAAGTGTGATTCCTTAGGTTTAGCTTGAAAACGAGCACATACACAAATATTATACATAATATCCGGTCGGAAAGCAGTAAAATATAAAAGACTACCAATCATGCCTCTATATTTTTTTATATCAACTGCCTTACCGTTCTGAAGTCAGCCCTGCTGTTTTGATTCATTGGTGTAGATTTTGACTTGACATGCTCAAATCCAAATCTAGTCAGCAAGTTCTTCACATACTTTGACTGATGAACATAGATATCATCCTTAGATTGCTTGATTTGGAGTCCCAAAAAATAGTTCAGCTCACCCATCATGCTCATGTCAAATTCACTGCTCATACACTTAGAAAACCACTGACAAATAGAATCATTAGTGGATCCAAAAATTATATCATCTACATATATCTCGACAATCAAAATATCATTACCATTTTGCCTAATAAATAAAGTAAGATCGATTTTACCTCGAATGAAGTCATTTTTGGCCAAAACTTACTAAGCCTCTTGTACCAAGCCCTTGATGCTTACATTAAGCCATATAATGCCTTCTTGAGCTTGCAAACATAGTCTGGATGTTGTTCATGTTCAAAACCAGGGGGTTGCTTGACAAAAACTTCTTCTTCCATAAATCCAATAAGAAAAGCACTTTTGACGTCCATTTGATGTAGCTTGATCTTCTTGTAGCATGCATAAGCAAGAAGCATCCTAATTGATTCCAATCTAGCTACTAGATCATAAGTTTGATCAAAGTCAATGCCTTCTTGTTGATTGTACCCTTGTGTCACAAGCCTTGCTTTATTTCGAGTAACAGTACCAAATTCATCCTCTTTATTCTTGAAAATCCATTTTATACCAATTACTGAAGTATTCTTTAGTGGCTCGACATGTTCCCAAATATCACATTATTTGAATTGATTGAGTTCTTCTTGCATAGCCAAGATCCAATTTTTATCTTCGAGTGCTTCTTTAACATTCTTAGGTTCCTCTTGAGCTAGAAATGCAGCATAAGCACAAAAAATTGCATTGCCTTTTCTTGTCTTGAGTCCATAAGTAATATTACCAATAACCTGTTCTGGAGGGTTATTCTTCACTGTCCGTGTAGATTTTGGAAATGAATGCTTTGAGATATGTTCATGAGAGGTCTTCCTTATCTTTAAGATTCTTCACTGTCCATGTAGATTATGGTAAACTAAGATTAGTTTTAAATTTTACCCGATAATCGCTTACTGAGATTTTATAAACAGTTCAATAATCTGAAAATGATGGTAAGCTAAGATGACTAAATGCAGAAAAGTAATAAGAACACACAAGAATTTTAGCCAGGTTCGAACCTTAATCCCCTATGGTCTACATCCGGGTCCCTGACCAACTTGGTAAGAGAATATATTATTGAATCACAATAAGTTTACAGCTACAAGATATAATAATGTATCTCTCTTTATCCCAACTGCTGATAATGGCTTGCTAAAACCGTATTTTTGAACTTACCCTCTAAGTACTATACTACCCCGCAGTACAAACTTCTCTAGCACTAGTTCACCAAACCCTTGTTTTCCTTAGGCAACTATCCAGCAACTAATCAATATAAATTGAACAATACAAATCGAATGATAAAGTAATTACAACTCAAACTATAGACTCTCTAAGATAAAACAGGTGTATATAATTAAGAGCTTGACAGTATTTTAGAATCAATAAAGATCAGTGAGATGTGAGTGTTCTTGGTGTAATACGTCAGTCATAAAAACTGTAAGAAAACTCATATAGAAATATACACTAACGTTCAAAACAAGCTCAACAACTTAAAATGGTTAGAATCCAATTCTAACATTTAAATTAGTTGGGATGATTTCCAACATTCATGTATACGTTTGATAGAAGAGAGAAAGAAAGAAAAACGATCAGAAAAAGTCTCTATTTTGTATGAGTATAAAACATTTTTCAATCAGATTTGTAGGATATAGAGTTTCAAAAAGAAAATAAACTCCTACAAATTAGGAACTATTTTAAAGTTAGAAAACATTTTATAATTGAGCTCTAATATATATAAACCACATATAATATAATAGAGACTCGTTACAATTTATTAAAAGAAATTTCTAAAATTTCTCCTTGAAAATTTGTTTCCTTGTTGAATCTGGACTGTCCATCTTGGCTTGCTATTGTTTTGAATAACGTGTTATCATAGCTTGATAAAGTAAATTACTGTCTTATGAGAGCTTGCTGTCATGATGCTTAAACAGCAATGTCATTAAGCTCATATATCGTGCAAACAATCTTAAATAACAACATGATGGCTTGTTGTGTTGTGATCATAAAAACTAAGCAGTTACACTACTAAGCTTGGTCTAAGCTTGGTCTAAGGTTTTAAGTAGTTCATCATAATTTTATTGAGTTTGGTAACAAATGACTATTATGTGGCCCACTAAGCTTTTTTTTTCTAACTAACAAATGGTAGAAAATGACAAGTTAAATTTTATACCAACTTTGTAATTTTTAGTTATAATTTGAATCTACGAGTTATATTAGAGTTAGACAATATAATTTTTTTGAAAAAATATTTTAATAATTATACAAAGTAATCATTTATGGAAAGAATTATAAGTTTGTAACTTTATTTTATAATGATAATATATTTTCAACAAATAATTAATGCTCACAAAAATATATTAAAATTATTTAAATATCATTTATATTACTTATATATGGTACTCACCATTTTTTATAGTCCTTTGAGTTATTTTAATACAAATGATTGATTGGAATAAATAATTCTTTAATCATTTCAATATGTTAAAAAAATATAAACAAATAATAAGATCTCCAAACTCTTAACGTACGTATGCTCTAGAAATATGTTGTAAATTTTAAAAAAATATAATAAAAAAGGAGACCAAAATCTAAATTCAATGTGTAGTCCAGTCCAGAAACCTAACTCAATTTTTGTCCAACCCCACAACCTACCCCATATGGGTCTAAATTGAGCTATTTCGTGAATATTCAAAAATGGATAACAAAGACAAAACTTCAAAAAAATTCATGTATGAAGAAATTGATGTATTAGTATATAACTAATAGAAGCTGGCAAGGATAGTTGCACGTCCTCTGAGAGAGCCTTAATCAATATTTACCCATTAATATAAAAATTGTTCTTCATTATTGAGTACCTAATTCGATAAAATAATCATTAATGGAAGATAAAGAAACTCAAGAAAATCTTCCACCACCACTAGCAACAAACCAAATCAACCATAATATGAACATATATGAATCCATCAAATTTCTAATCTTGAAGATTAATGAATATCCTTTCTCGAAAGTCAAGATGCCCATATATTTGGAGGTAACAGATCCTAGATACTTGAACATGATGTATGATGGGCCTCATAGGCCCATGAAACTAGTTGTTGTTATTCTTGATAAAGAAAAAAATATGGTTGAAAAGGATAAAAATGATTACTATGGTGGGGATCTTTAATCTATTATAAAAAATATAAAACTTGGACATCTTTTGCATAACAGTCTAAACAGTATGATATCGAATAGGGTGATTGGATGCAAAAAAGCCAAGGAAATTTGAGACACTCTAGAGGTTAAGTGTTAAGGCACAACTGCATTTATGTTAAATGTTTGCATAAGAAAAGTTAAAAAATTACAAAGAAAGCTTACACGCCTAGATTGATGAAGAGGAGAAAGAGAAGGGACTTGGAGCATTGATAAAAAGGACAAAGATAATGAACTTAAGAATTTTCATCATTTTTTGTGGAACTTGTTGCAAATAACAAGAAAAAAATAATTCATGTCCAAATGTCTCCTAAGTAAGGTCACACAGAAATATAAAATAAATTTAATAAGATAATTAAACAAATATGAACATAAATATAAATAATATGTGGGCTTGGTATCTATAATTTTTTGTTTTTTAATGTATCATGCATATTATTTATGAGGAACATAAAATATAATATAAATATAACTAAATTTGTTTTTCTTACCTTGACATATAATGTTGAAAAGGATAATTCTTGAAATGGAGGTCATGTAAAAACAAATACAAGTAACATTTCATATCAACCTATATACATATGTACAAGAAAAATAGGATACTTATTGTAGTATTTTAATATTTATATATAATTTGTGGAAAAAACGCATAAGAAAGGAAAATGAAGAAATTCAAATTATTACCTTAACCTTGGTAAACAACATGAATTCATGATAACCACCAAATGTTGTTAACCAAAATACTCTTTCAGAGAAAATACAAATAACACCAATTTATTATTTTAGAGCCATGTACTAGTTGCTTATATTAGGGTTTTACCTACTTTTTTCATATCCTCTATTTTGTAGGGCCCAATTATGTATCAGTGATTTTAATGGGCCTGATATAGTTTAAATTGTTTTTTGTTATAGTATCCTATTTTTATTACAAATTTCAAATTTTTTTACTTTTTATAAAAATATGATCTAACAAAGTGTGCTCCGTATTATATAAATTAATTGGATGTACATGTACAAGCATATAGGTAAACAATTATTAATCTAATTTATTTTGTATTATGAATTAAATGAGATTCTAAAAATCAAGTGGTAAGCATTCTATAAAAAATTTAACTTAAAAATGATATTTTCTCCAAAATTTTAAATTTTATTAAGTGAGATTATATATAAATTCCCCACTTACCTCAACTAACAATAATATAAGTACTACTACAACCCTAACTAATAATAATAGAAGTACTCTTACAATAGATTTAAGTCTAAAATACCTCTCACTATAAAGCACAAATTTATTGTCACATAAAATTAATATTTACATAACAACATTTAATAAAATTAAATTTTTAGAGGTATAAGATACTATACTAAATGTTTGACAAACAAGTTATACGTATGAGAAAAATGATACAATTTTTAAAAAAATTTACTAACTGCTTTGTTAATTTAACATAGAAATTAAAATGAATGATAAAATGAATTTTTTGCACCAATTCGAGATCCTACAAAAATTCAGCTATGTCGCTCATTGTAAGGAAATGGGGAGATTGAAGCTACAACAAAGATTATTTTCAATGGAATCAAAAAGAGGTTGGGAGAAGCCAACCATTTATGGGCCCAAAATTTGTGATGGGTCTTTTGGACTTATCTAAAAATGCCAAGATCATCCACGAGCGAAACGCCTTTCAGATTGGCTTGTGGAACTCATGCTCTTCTTGTGGTTGAAATGGGGCGAGACACTTTCTCCACCGAAGTGTTTGATTTGGAAAGCAATAAAGTTGGCCTAAGAGCTAATGTAGACCTTCTTGAAGAAGAAAGTGAAGTAGTCCACCAGAAAAACCTAAAATACCAACTTCAGGGAGCCCAATATTATGATTCACGTGTAAAAGAGAACAATTTCTTTTTGAGTTACCTAGTGGGAGGAAGTTAGCAATGTCAATGCGCGTTAAACAAGGAAAACTTCATCCAAATACAAACCAATATTAGATTACAAATTACAAACCAATAAGAGGTACATGTTTAGTCTCTTTCTCTATCATCCATGTGCATTATGTGTTCATGTATATATTTTCCGAATATCTTTTAATTTGATTTTTCCCATTAATTGTTAACTTAATATATAAAAATAATTTTACCATATTTTTCTCCATCTCCCGCTCAACAATTTGCATAGCATATTTGCTATATTTTGAAGAGAAATCATTATTTAAGCTTACCTGAATCACTAAGCTGAAATCAATACTATTTCAGGTACCGGTAGATTTTAGTGATTGTCGTAAGCATAATTACTGATTTATTGCCGAAATATATCAAATATGGTATTCATACTGATTATTGGAGGATGTAAAAAGAGTTCACCAGTTAACGAGAAAAAATCAATTAAAAATAGTGCGAATAAGGTGGAGTTGTGTGTTGGGGGGTGAAGTTTGTATTTTAAGATAGTATCTTTTGGATTAAGACTATATATATATATATATTAGTTTGTATTGGATGAAGACTATATAGATATATATGTATATAAAGATGAAGGTTCATAGAACCTATTAACTTTTAATAATAACCAGGTGTTAGTAACTAATTCTAGAGGAAGCTTCGTAAAACCTAGTAACTTCTAATAATAACAGTGGTTTGATTGTACTTTTTTTGTTCTTTTTCTTACATAACTCTTACTCATATCTCTATTTTTATCCTTTTATTATATTTTAAATATCGCAAAACTATTCTTTTACATAGATTAGGAACACATATTAAAATATATTTTATATTTTTAAAATGATTTACCGCCTTTTCACTTTTTTACACGTAACAATACCTTTTTATAGAACAATAGTATTTCTTTGCCAACATGAAGAAACAATGAAATTCAAATTATTACCTTAATCTTGTTAAACAACATCAATTCATGATAACCTCACAATCTTGTTGGAGAACCAAAATACTCTTTCATAGAAAATAAAAATAATGGCAAATTATTATTTTCTAACAATGTATAAGTTCATTTCTCATATCAGGGTTTTACCTACCTCTTTTATATCCTATCTTTTATAGGGCACAATTGTGTATGATGGGTTTTAATGTGGGCAATACAGTTTAAATTGTTTCTCTATTTTAGTATCAATTTCTTATTACAAATTTCAAATTCTTTTCCTTCTATAAAAATAAGATCTAACGAAGTGTGCTCCATGTATTATATAAATTAATTCGATGTATATTTACAAGCGAATAGGTAAAGAAGTATTACTCTAATTTAGTTTGTATTGTAAACAAAATGAGATTCTAAAAATCAAGTGGTAGCATTGTATAAAAATTTAACTTAAAAATGATATTTTGTCGAAAATTTTAATTTTTTTAGTGATATTATTTATAAAATACCCACTAACCTCAAATAGCACTAATATAAGTACTACTACAACCCTAACTAACAATAATATAAGCACTACTACAATAGATTCAAGTCTAAAAAATCTCTCACTATAATGCACATATTTATTGTCATATACAAATTTGTATTTATTTTATAACAACATTAAATCAAATTAAATTTTTAGAGGTATAAGATACAATACAAAATTTTTGACACACAAGTTATACATTTGAGAAAAATGATACAGCTTTTAAAAAAATTTACTAATTGCTTTATTTATTTAATCAATGGAATTAAAAGGAATGATAAAATGAATTTCTTGCACCAATTCGAGATCCAACAAAAATTCAGCTCTTTGGGTCATCCTCAAGGCAATGTGGTGATTAAGAAACAGATAAGATTATTTTCGATGGAATCAAAGAGAGGTTGGGTGAAGCCATAGATTTATTGGGTGAAGAATTGTGATGGGTCTTGTGGGCTTATCGGATAACCCCAAAACCATCCACGATCGAAATGCTTTTTAGATTATCAACTTACCGCACCAAAGTGTTTAATTTGTAAAGCAACGAAGTTGGCTTAAGAGCCAATATAGACCTTCTTGAAGAAGAAAGTGAAGTAGCTCGCCATAGAAACCTCAAATACCAACTTCAGGAAACCCAGTATTATGATTAGTGTGTAAAGGAGCACACTTTCTTTGTCGATTACCTAGTGATGAGGAAGTTAGCATTTTCAATATCCGCTATGCAAGGAAAACTTCAGGCAAATTGGAGAGACCCTTACTTTGTAGTTGAAATCATAAGGCCGGGAACGTATAAGCTAAAGACTTTGGAATGCGAACCTATTAAAAACACTTGGTACACTTCCAGATTCTGGAAATTTTTCCAGTACACCTCTCTAAAGCCTTCCTGTTTATTTATTTTGGATTATTAAATTCAGTCATTTACTTTAGTAATGCAATTTGAATCTCCTAATGGTTAAGCATTTAGGACATTATATGAATTTCCAATTTCAATGAAATTTATATGTTTTTCCCTTTTTATTCTCAATTTATGATTATATCCCAAAGTCCATGAATGGTATATATATGAGGTGTAAGAACATTTGAAGGAAGATGGAGATTTTGGAGGGATATAGGGAGCCCCGAAGAGGTGACCGTAACCGGCTTTCAAGCCACTACGAATACTCCCGAAATGAATCAAATGGTTAATGATAAGAAGGAAACGGATTGAGGCTTGGAAAGGCGAAAAGTTAGATAATTGATTCCATTTACACCACTTAATGCGCTGATTTCCAAAATTTTCCACTAAATGAAAGGCACCCCAGTTTTCTTCCGACCAGCTAAAATTAAGATGGCCAACCACAAGAAGAATTTCGATATGTATTGTTACTACCAACAATATAATGAGCAAAATAGTGATGAATGTTTTCACTTGAAGAAGCTGATTGAGAAAATGATCAAGGCTGAAGAACTCAATGAATTTCTAAGAGACCCGAGGGATGAGTTGAGCCGAATGAGACAAGGAACACAGAGCCCAAAATGAGATATCAGGGAGAGGTGAAGACAAATTCGGGAAGCAATAACTTTTGAGTTGACAATGAAAATTTAAAGAAAAGGTATGCTCGTCAACTTTATAATTTATACCAGTTCAGCCCTTCTAGATAGAATATGTCGCTCTCCTTCAGTAAAGAGGACTACAAGGATGTCATATAACCTTATGGAGATCCGCTGATAATCCACCATGTCATCGGGGAAATAATATATGGAAAGTGTTAGTAGAGGAAGGGAGTTCGTCTAGTATCTTATTTTATCGGACGTATAGAAAAATGAACCTAGCTGGACTACAGGTGGAGCTATGTGATGAGGTACCTCTTGAGGCCTTCGACGGACTGCATATACCTTGTGAATGTACGATTAATTTACATATTAGTACCAATAAAATGTCATATAGGTAAAATTCTACATCGTAAAATAAGTAAAATTCTACATCGTAAGATTCTAAAATACCCTACAAAGCACTCCTAGGATAACCATTCTTTTTGGCCTTCCAAGCTATTGGGTCAATCCCCAATCTCAAGATGTAGTACCCAACTGAGAAGGGAGTCGGGGAAATGAGAGAAGACCAGGGGACAACAAGAATCATCATGCTTAAAAATCTCGACAAAGATCAAGATTATGAAGAGAATGACACCGGTGGTGAAAGCAAGCATTCAGAGGCCAAACCCAATGGAAATAAGCAATTGTTAAACATTGAACTAGAAAAACTCTAGGCTGACCTATCTTGCACAATTGAGGAGCCCACCACCGAAGGGGAGTAAGTTAAAGTATATGTTAGATGTTCCACTAATGATTCTCCAATATTGCTTGGCAAGCATAATTGTATGGAAGTTCCTCAAACTCCTAACTCTCAGACCACCACTATATTGACATTTCAAGATATTTTCGTGGTTTATCAATTCAATTTCTTCAACCCCCGGGATGTGACATACGAGTGTTCAATTATCAGCACAAGTATTAGGACTAAAGAACACAGTAGACTTAACATAATTGACTACTTGTCCAGACAAACGCTCACACCTCTATAAAATACACTTCATATTCCTTGCGTCTACACTCGTTGCTTGAAAAAAAAAATAATCATCACCAAATAACACATGGGAGATACTTGGAGCTCCTCTAGAAACCTTAACTCCATGAAGCATACATGTTTCTTCTAACTTTCTAATGATAGATTTAAACCTTCGGCGCATAGAATATACAAGTAGGGAAAGATTGGATCTCCATGTCGAAGTCAACAAAAATTCCACTACTGCGTACAAAACTATACGAGAATTTCAGAACACATATCATAATCCTAGAAATCCAGTCTCAGTGCAAACCAAATTTATGCAACATTTGTTTAATAAATCTTTATTTCAACCTATCTTATGCCTTAAAAATATCAATTTTTAAACCAACCATGTCCTTTTTTCCCTATGACTTCAAATGCAATCATTTCATTATAAGTTAATAGCCTCCCTTCATTAAAAGCACTTTGTTTGTTAAACATTATCGAGTTTTGAAATCATTTAAACTTATTCTCCAGCACCTTAGATAATATACGCATCAGAACATTATCAAGAGAGATAGGTCGAATATCTAAATAAGATGTATAAGCGTAAGATTTAGTTCCCTTGGCCCATGTTCTCATGTTCTGTATCAAAGAAAGTCCCACAAAATTGAACAACATATCTTCTAACAATATTCCAATAAGTTTGAAAAATTCCGGCTTCAACCCATGTGGACCCGGTGACTTATCTTGATGCATGACAAAGTCTACAATTTTTGGATCTCAACCTCCAATATATTTCTTGCCATATACAAACCCATGTTTTATGTTAAATGCAGTAAAAATAGATATTTCTTCCATTAATTGTCATTTGCCAAATATTTTCTAACACTTAAAAAACTTTTAAGCATTAGTACTTTTTTACAAGTTTAGTATTTTTACTTCTTATGTAATTTGTTTGTCTTATATATTTTATAATTCTTTCTATCTCTATTGTTATATGCTTTAATTTGTATATTCTATATTTTTATAAATTGTATAATGTTCTGTATTTTTAATAAATTAAATTTCTTTAAATATATGATTTAATTTTGCTTACCATCATTTTTGGGTTCTATATATTAGTTCCATTATGATTTTAAGATGAATAAGGTGGATAGGTTCATATATTAGTTCTCGAATTTCTTTTTTGAATAAAATTATATATATTAAACTTTAATTCAAAAAAATATATTTTAAAAAGATATGTAAAATTATGAATTTTAGATGAAAAAGTAAAAAAAAACATGTGTTATGGGACAGTGATTATGGCTAACTAAGATAAGTTTTAAATTCTACCATAATCCCTTACTGAGATTTTATAAACAGTTCAATAATCTGACAATGATGGTAAGCTAAGATAACTAAATTCAGTGCAGAAAATAGTATACAGAAAAGTAATAAGAACAGACAAGAATTTTAGCCGGGTTGGACTCGTAATCCTTTATAGTCTACCTCGTGGTACCTTACCAACTTGGTAAGACAATATATTATTGAATCACATTAAGTTTACAACTACAAGATACAACTACAAAATACAATAATATATCTCCTTTTATCCCAGTTGCTGATAATGGTTTGCTAAAACCGTGTCTCTAAACCTGCCCTCTAAGTACTAACCCCGTAGTACAAACTTCTCCAGCACTAGTTCACCAAACCCTTGTTTCTCTTAGCCAACTATCCAGCAACTAATCAATACAAATTGAACAATACTAATGGAATGATAAAGTAATTACAACTCAAACTATAGACTCTCTAAGATAAAACACGTGTATATAATTAAGAGTTGGAGAGTATTTTAGAACCAATAAAGATCAGTTAGTTGTGAGTGTTCTTGTTGCAATACGTCAGTCATAAAAACTGCAAGAAAACTCGTATATAAATATACACTAACATTCAAAACAATCTTAAATAACAACTTAATGGCTTGCTGTGTTGTGATCATCAAAACTAAGGAGTTACAATCTCCCCCTTTTTGATGATTACACACATTTAGGAGAAATATAAAACTCCCCCTAAATCTATGCATATCTCAAAATTAAGCAATACTTTATAACACACTACTACAAATAATTAAACTACAAATAACAACAAATACATATCCAACACAACCAACATAGCAACATATCATTACCTCACCAAGTCTTAACATAACCAAAGCAAATCAAGTATTAAGCAAAAATAACCATCATAAACCAAGTTCATAAACCAAGTAGCAAACCACACCAGATTAACCATAAACCAACACATGAAACAAGTATTAAATAAACTTTAAACAAACATAAATCTCCTAAATTTCTTCACCTTAAAGCATAAAAAAGATCTAGGTTAAGGGCTGATCAGAAGTGTTGAGAGCATCCTCTTTTGGAGAAAAGAAAGCATCAAAACACACAAACAAGTAAGCACCAATAAACAGATAATGGCATGTCAAAATTAATAAATCAAATCAAACACAAATTATAACATTTAATAAACAATCATAGTAAGCTAACATGAAAATTAATAGTAAGCTAACATTACCAAATTTCTAAAGATAGCTTGCCATTATACACTACACATGCCATCTATATATTTATTTCAAATTATTGAATTCAATCAATTACTTCAGTAATGCAATTTGAATTTCCTAATGGAGAAGCATGTAGGACATTGTATGAATTTCTATTTTCAATAAAATTTATATGTTTTCCCTTTTTATTCTCAAATTAATATTTATATCCCAAAGTCCCTGAATGGTATATATGTGAGGGATAACAACATCTGAAAGAAGATAGAGATTCTCGAGGGATACAAGAAGCCCCGAAGAGGTGACCGTAACCGACAGTCAAGCCGCTACGAATACTCCCAAAAGGACGATCGAAGGGTTAATAATAAGAAGGAAAGGAATTAAGGCTTGGAAATGCGAAGAGATAGATAATTGACTGCGTTAACACCACTTAACACGCTGATCTCCAAAATTTTCCACTAAATGAAAGGAAAATCAGGTTTCATCCGACCAGCCAAAATGAAGATAATCAGGTTTCATCCGACCAGCCAAAATGAAGATGGCCGACCACAAGAAGAAAGCTAATAAGTATTGTGAATCGTATCAGGATAAGGGGAAAAAAATATTGATGAATGTTTTCATTTGAAGAGGCTGATTGAAAAAATGATCAAGGCAGGAGAACTTAACTAATTTGTAAGAGACCCGAGGGATAAGTTGGGGATGAACGAGACAAGGAACATACAACCCAAAATAATATATCAAGGAGAGGTGAAGACGATTCCGGGAGGGAGTGCCTTTAAAGTCGACAGTAAAAATACAGAGAAAAAGCATTCGTTTATACAGTTATATTTTGCTAGCATTCATTTTGGCTTTTGTATTTTATGTTTTATAGTTATTTTTTGTGTAAAATATTTATACATGTGTTCAATATAATTTTAATACGACTACTAATGTTTAATGTGTTATGTAATATTTTTTAGAGCTTGTATTTAAATTTTAGTTTTATTCTATTACAATAGTGCTTTTCTTGATTTTCGGTAAAAGCTGCAAACTAAATTAATGGAGAGTAAATAATTTATATAACTAAGTTTTTATTTGTTGAAAGATATTATTTTATATAACTAATAATTGTGTCGTATCTACAAAATATATCAGTTAACCAAAAAACAGAAAAAGGTAGAGTAATAATAGAGACTTGATAACGGAGATCAATACAATAGCAGTTTAGCATAAGTTTATAAAAAGTAATCATGTATATACAAAATTTTTAAACTAACGCCAATACAAAATGACAACAAAGCATAATATAAGCAACCATGATTGTGCGTGAGCTACTCGGTTATTGGTTTAAATTGGGTTATGGTTGAACCTTTATCAATCATATATATATATATATATATATATATATATATAGGCAAGTGCTCAAATACAAACCAATATTAGAATATAAAATACAAACCAATAAGAGCTACATGTTTAGTCTCTTTCTCTCTCATCCATGTGCACTATGTGTTCATGTATATATTTTATGAATCGTTTCTAATTTGATTTTTCCCGTTAATCGTTAACTTAAAATATAAAAATAATTTTACCATATTTTTCTCCATTACCCGCTCAACTATTTGCATAGCATATTTGCTATATTTTGACGAGAAATCATTATTTACGCTTACCCGAATCACTAAACTGAAATCAATACTATTTCAGGAACCGGTAGATTTTAATGATTCTCGTAAGCATAATTACTGATTTATTGCAAATATATCAAATATGGTATTCATACTGATTATTGGAGGATGTAAAAAGAGTTCACCAGTTAACGGGAAAAATTCAATTAAAAATAGAGCGAATAAGGTGGAGTTGTGTGTTCGGTGGTGAAGTTTGTATTTTAATATAGTATTTTTTGGATTAAGACTATATATTTTGTACGGCCCAATTGTGTATGATGTGTTTTAATGCGCGGAATACAGTTTAAATTATTTCTTTATTTTAGTATTAATTTCTTGTTACAAATTTCGAATTCTTTTCCTTCTACAAAAATATGATCTAACAAAGTGTGCTCCATGTATTATATAAATTAATTCGATGTATATTTACCTACCTTTTTTATATTCTCTATTTTTGCAGGCCCAGTTGTATATCATGGGTTTCAATGGGCCCAATATAGTTCAAATTTTTTATTCAATATACTTTGCTCCATGTATTATGTAAATTAATTGAATGTGGATGTAGAAGCCTAAAGAAGTATTACTCTAATTTAATTTGTATTGTAAATAAAATGAGATTCTAAAAATCAAGTGGTAAGTATTCTATAAAAATTTAACTTAAAAATGACATTTTCTCGATATTTTAATTTTTTTTAGTGATATTATTTATAAAATCCCCACTAACCTCAACTAGCACTAATATAAGTACTACTACAACCCTAACTAACAATAATAGTAGTACTACTACAATAGATTCAAGTATAAAAAACCTCTCACTATAATGCACATATTTATTGTCATATACAAATTAATATTTATTTTATAACAGCATTTAATCAAATTTAATTTTTAGAGGTATAAGATACAATAGAAAATTTTTGACAGACAAGTTATACATTTGAGAAAAATGATACAACTTTTAAAAATATTTACTAATTGCTTTATTTATTTAATCATTGGAATTAAAAGGAATGATAAAATGAATTTCTTGCACCAATTCGAGATCTAACAAAACTTCAGCTCTCTGGGTCATCCTCAAGGCAATGGGGTGATTGAAGCAACAAATAAGATTATTTTTGATGGAATCAAAGAGAGGTTGGGCGAAGCCAAAGATTTATCGGGCGAAGAATTATGATGGCTCTTGTGGGCTTATCGAATAACCCCAAGACTATCCACGAGCGAAATGGTTTTTAGATTATCAACTTACCGCACCGAAGTGTTTAATTTGTAAAGCAATGAAGTTGGTCTAAGAGCCAATATAGACCTTCTTGGAGAAGAAAGCGAAGTAGCTCGCCATAGAAATCTCAAATACCAACTTTAGGCAACCCAGTATTATGATTCGAGTGTAAAGGAGTGCACTTTCTTTGTCGATTACCTAGTGCCGAGGAAGTTAACAAATTCAATGTCCGATATGCAAGGAAAACTTCGGGCAAATTGGAGAGACCCTTACTTTGTAGCTGAAGTGATAAGGCCGGGAACGTATAAGCTAAAGACTTTGGAATGCGAACCTATTAAAAACACATGGTATACTTCCAGATTTCAGAAATTTTTCCAGTACACCTTTCTAAAGCCTTCCTATTTATTTATTTTGGATTATTAAATTCAGTCATTTACTTTAATAATGCAATTTGAATCTCCTAATAGCGAAGCATGTAGGACATTATATGAATTTCTAATTTCAATGAAATTTATATGTTTTTCTCTTTTTATTCTCAATTTATGATTATATCCCAAATTCCATGAATGGTATATATGAGGGGTAAGAACATTCGAAGGAAGATGGATATTCTGGAAGGATATAGGGAGCCCCGAAGAGGTGATCGTAACCGGCTGTCATGCCACTACGAATACTCCCTAAAGGAATATCAAATGGTTAATGATAAGAACGAAATGGACTGAGGCTTGGAAAGGCAAATAGTTAGATATGTGACTGCGTTTACACCACTTAATGTGTCGATTTCCAAAATTTTCCACTAAATGAAAGGCAAGCCTGTTTTCATCCAACCAGCTAAAATGAAGATGGCCAACCACAAGAAGAATTCTAATAAGTATTGTTACTACCATCAAGATAAGGAGCAAAATAGTGATGAATGTTTTCACTTGAAGAGGCTGATTGAAAAAATGATCAAGGCTGAAGAACTCAATGAATTTCTAAGAGACCCGAAGGATAAGTTGGGGCCGAATGAGACAAGGAACACAGAACCCAAAATGAGATATTAGGGAGAGGTGAAGATAATTTCGGAAAGCAATGTCCTTTGAGTTGACAGTAAAAATTTTAAAAAAGGTACGATCGTCAAGTTTATAATTTATACCAGTTCAGCCCTTCTAGACAGACTATGACGCTCTCCTTCAATAAAGAGGACTACGAGGATGTCATATAACCTTATAGAGATCCACTGATAATCCATCATGTCATCGGGGAAAATAATATATGGAAAGTGTTAGTAGACGGAGGGAGTTCGTCCAATATCTTATTTCGTCGTACATATACCAAAATGAACCTAGCTGGACTGCAGTGGAGCCATGCCATGAGGTACCTCTTGCGGCCTTCGACGGACTGCATATACCTTGTGAATGTATGATTACTTTACATATTAGTACCAATAAAATGTCATATAGGTAAAATTCTACATCGTAAAATAAGTAAAATTCTACATCGTAAGATTCTAAAAGCCCCTACAACGCACTCCTAGGACAACCATTCTTTTTGGCCTTCCAAGCTGTTGGGTCAATCCTACCCAACTGAGAAGGGAGTCAGGGAAATGAGAGAAGACCAGGAGACAACAAGAATCATTATGCTTAAAAATCTCGACAAAGATCAAATTATGAAGAGAATGACACTGGTGGTAAAAGCAAGCATTCAGAGGCCAAACCCAGTGGAAATAAGCAATTGTTAAACATTGAACTAGAGAAACTCTAGGCTGACCTATCTTGCACAATTGCGGAGCCCTCCACCAAATGGGAGTAAGTTCAATTATATGTTGGATGTTCCATTAATGATTCTCCAATATTGCTTGGCAAGCATAGTTGTATGGAAGTTCCTCAAACTCCTAACTCTCAGACCACCACTATATTGACATTTCAAGATATTTACATGGTTTATCAATTCAATTTCTTTAACTCCCAGGATGTGACATACGAGTGTTCACTTATCAGCACAAGTATTAGGACAAAAGAACACAGTAGACTTAACATAATTAACTACTTGTCCAGACAAACACTAACACCTCTCTAAAATACACTTCATATTCCTTGCATCTACACTCGTTGCTTGAAAAAAGAAAAATTAATCATCAGCAAATAACACATGGGAGATACTGGGAGCTCCTCTAGCAACCTTAACTCCATGAAGCAAACATGTTTCTTCTAACTTTTTAATGATAGATTTAAACCTTCCACGCATAGAATATACAAGTAGGGAGAGATTAGATCTCCATGTTGAAGTCACCGTTGCAGATGCACATCAACAAAAATTCCACTACTGTATACAAAACTATACGAGAATTTCAGAACACATATTATAATCCTAGAAATCGAGGCTGAGTGCAAACCACATTTATGCAACATTTGTTTAATAAATCTTTATTACAACGTATCTTATGCCTTAAAAATATCAATTTTTAAACCAGCCACGTCCTTTTTTCCTTATGACTTCAAATGCAATCATTTCATTATAAGTTAATAGCCTCCCTTGATTAAAAGCACTTTATTTGTTAAACATTATCGAGTTTAAATATCATTTAAACTTATTTTCGAGCACCTTATATAATATACGCATCAGAATATTATCAAGAGAGATAGGTCGAAGATCTAAATAAGATGTACAAGCGTAAGATTTAGTTCCCTTGGCCCATGTTCTCATGTTCTGTATCAAAGAAAGTCTTATAAAATTGAAAAACATATCTTCTAACAATATTCCAATAAGTTTGACTTACCTTGAAGCATGACAAAGTCTATAATTTTTGGATCTCTACGGCCAATATATTTCTTGCCATCTACAAACCCTATGTTAAATGCAGTAAAAATAGACATTTCTTCCATTAATTGTCATGTGCCAAATATTTTCTAATACTTAAAAAACTTTTAAGCATTTGGTACTTTTTTAGAGGTTTAGTATTTTTACTTGTTATGTAATTTTTTTGTCTTATGTCTTTTATAATTCTTTCTATCTCTATTGTTATATGCTTTAATTTTTCTGTTTTATATTTTTATAAATTGTATAATGTTCTGTATTTTTAATAAATTAAATTTCTTTTAATATATGATTTAATTTTGTTTAACATCATTTTTGGGTTCTATATATATATATGATTTAATTTTGTTTAACATCATTTTTGGGTTCTATATATTATTTTGTGTTCTCTAGTTGTGTTTTTTGCAACTTACTTATATTTTGTAATGAAATTAAAAATGTTAAGTGTATGTTTAATAATACAAACCACTATTGAAATTTAATGTGTAAGGTAAATTTCTTGGAGTTTGAATTTTCAATATTTTTTAATACTTTAAAAAACTTTTAACCATTTTATATTTTTTCACATTTTCTATATTTTGATATGTGTTAAAATTCTTTGAATTATGTACTTCCTTACGTGTTTTTATTTATTATATGCTCTATTTTTCATATTCTATATTTTATGCATTGTATTTTATGTAATGTATTTGAAATAAAGTAAAATATAAATAAATATATGATTTAAGTTTGTAAGCATTCATTTTAGCGTTTATATATTATTTTATGTTCTATAGTTGTTTTTTCTGTAAAATATTTATATATGTGTTCAATATAATTTTAATACAATTATTAAAGTTTAATGTGTAAGGTAATATTTTTTGGAACTTGTATTTAAATTTTAACTTTTTTTTATTGCATTGGTAATTTTTTTGAATTTAGGCAGAAGTTCCACACTAAATTAATGAAGATTAAATAATTTACGCAAGTATATTTTATTTTATTGAATGATATTATCTTGTTAAAGTAGTAATTGTATCCTATGTATAAAAATTGATCACTTAACCAAAACCAAAGAGAAGTAGAGTTATAATAGACAGTTGGTAACTGGACAATACAATAGCGTGTATAAAACATAAACATGTTTATATAAAATTTTAAATCTAAGGAATGCACACTAAGAACAAAACATAATATAAATAGAGAATGAATTAAACAAAGAAATGATGAGTTAGAGAACAAACCTTCATGATTGTGGGTGAGTTACTAGGTTACCATTAAAATTGGGTTATGGTTAAACCTTCATCAATCATCTAGATGAAGGTTCATAGAACCTATTATCTTTTATTAATAACCACTTTTTTATGAATAAATTAATAACCACTTGTACTAATAACTAATTTTAGAGGAAGGTTCATACAAATTAGTAACTTTTAATATTAACCACAGCTATTAACTAATTGTACTTTTTTGTTCTTTTTCTTAAGGAACTCATTTCTCTATTTTTTATCTTTTCATTGTTTTTAAATTTTGAAAAATTATTCCTTTATACAGATGATAAATATATATCTAAAATATATATTATATTTTAAAAATAATTTACAACTTTTCCACTTTTTTACGTAACAATACATTTTTACATAACAATAGTATTTTATAGGGAACATGATTCATGATTATACAATACTAAATCAAAACATAATTATTTAATAAAACATTATGTTTTACACAATATTTTCTTCTCACAAAATACATGCATACAATTTTTGGCTGAATATAATTTTTTTAAAGGAGACAATTTTTTAGAAATGATAAAAAAATAGACATCTAGAGTAGTTTTATCTAGTTAATAGGTTACCAACTTACATACACACGCATATATATCATTTGATTACATGATACTTGCTAATAATATATGTAACTATTTATCATTCATGGACATTAACCACAATTCATTGTTGTATTAGATCATTTCTTAAAATTTATTTGTAATGTTCATGACCTAAATTCAAAAAATAAAAACGGCCAAACAGACAAATATATGAATTATATGTGGTTATAAACCCATGCTTCAAAGTACTTTTTTGGGTTTGAGAATTGTAATTATTTTCAAAATTATTTAGTGAAAGTATGTACAAAAATCTAATTACTAATCAAATAGAGGCCACTGAAATGATTGATTTTATGGTACAATTTTGTAAGAGCTGAGAGATCTTTAAAATCATATAAAAGGCCTAAGGTTTATGAACTTCTTGGTTTTTTTGGGAAGTACATCCCCTACAAGTCACAAATCCTATAGTAAACATGGGTTCATCCTCTATAAAAGTGATAGTAGCGTTGGGAGTAGCACAAGAAACAAAATTTGGAAATAGCCACATCAGGAGCTCGAAGGAATTATTAAGATAATGTTGATGTTGATGTCCATGCGAAAGGTATTTGGTCAACATTGTAAGGTGGGTTAATGTCAGGAGCACCACCACTCATATTAATAGCACTACCACCAATGCCAGCACTATCAAAGTTTTAACCACTAGTGAGGCTAATACGCCAATAGAACCATAACTAAAACCACTACCTCCCAATATTACCGAACATACAACGAGTGTTACCACTAAAGCTACCGGCCATGCCACCACCACTGCTTCCACTTAAGCTACCACCCTTGCCATAATTAAGACTAACCAATATACCACCAATGCTGAAAATATGACAACTAGCCATGCCACTACTAAAGCTACCAGCAATGTTACCACCAATGCCACTACCAATTATACCACCTGTAATACCATAATTAATGTGGCCACCAATGAAAATGCTTAAACTACCAGGAACTTTAACACCAATACCAACAATACCACCACCAACTCTCCGACCAAAAATATCACTTCCAATGCCGCCAATTGCACTAACAAGAGCAATACAACCAATGTCATCATGAGTGCCACCAAATCCACTACTAATGTTATGGTCTATAGTACCACCAATATAACCACTAAAGATTCTAGTCATGTTACCCCCAATGTCACTACTAAGAGTACCCAATATACCACCAATAATACCACCGTTGATGCCATTATTAAAGTTACCATCAATGACACTACTTAAGTTAGCACGAACTTCACCACCAACAATGCCACCACCAATTCTACTATTAAGACTATGAGGGTGAAAATGGTGAGCGTACCTGTTCATGTATTAAAATATAAGTTTTTACAAAACTATAATTTGGCCCAAACAGAGCCTACATATTTATCAAGTAAGAAATCTCATTTCTAACCATGTATCCCCTAATATAAAGTTAAATAGTGATTACTACTGGATTAAAAAAAACCATAACTATATACTTTTTGAATAGTTACTGATCTATTACATCAATAGAAGGTTCTAGTGAGACTGAAAATGGTGAGCCTACTTCTTTTTGTATTGATATATAAGTTTTTACAGCACTATAATTTGTCACAAACAGAGCCTACATCTTTATCAAGTAAGAAATCTCATTTTTAACCATGTATCAGGTAATATAAAGTTAAATAGTGATGAGGGCTTCACTTGTACTATGTGCATATATATTTATTTTATATATTTGCATATATATTTATTTTATATATTCACTTGTACTAGTAATTTGATGAAGAGGTGAAATATAAGGGACTTGGAGCATTTTCTTCATTGTTTGTGGAACTTGTTGCAAATAGCAAGAAAAATAAAATTCCTCTGCATATGTCTCTGAAAAAAGGTCACACATAAACATAAAATAAATTTAATAGTATAATTAAACAAATATGAAGATAAAATCTAAATAACATATGGGCTTCTTACCTATAAATTTTCATTTTTTTACTATATCATGTATTTGATTATTTATGAGGAACAAAAAAGTTATTACAAATATAACTCAATTCTTTTTTTTAACATTGACATATAATTCTGAATGGGATAATTCTTGTTATGGGGGTCATGTAAAAACAAATACAAGCAGCATTCCATGTCAATCTACATACATATATACAAGAAAAATGGGATACTTATTGTATGGATTTAAGTTTTAACAAAAGTTTGTTCAAAAAATACATAAGAAATGGAAATGAAGATACAGGGAAATACAAATTATTACCTTAACCTTGTTAAACAACATCAATTCATGAAAACCTCCAAATCTTGTCCATTTAGTCCTCCGCCAATTCATTTGAAGATGTGTTTAACCTTACAACACCAAAACACTCTTTCATAGAAAATACAAATAACACCAAAACACAATTTCATAGCCATGTACATGTTTATTTTGTTTGTAAGGGGGCGGCCGCTTGTGCTTGTATTAGGGTTTTAACTACCATTTTTATATTCTCTATTTTGCAGGCCCAGTTGTATTTCATGGGTTTAAATGGGCCCAATATAGTTCAAATTTTTTATTGCTCCATGTATTATGTAAATTAATTGGATGTGGATGTAGAAGCCTAAAGAAGTATTACTCTAATTCATTCTAAAAATCAAGTGGTAAGCAGTGTATAAAAAACATAACTTCAAAATGACATTTTTTGGAAAATTCTATATTTTATATAGTGAGATTATATATAAACCACCTATTGACCTCAATTAACAATAATATATGTACTAATCCAACCCTAACTAACAATAATAAATTATTTGTCATGCACAAAATAATATTTACATAATCACATTTAATCAAATTAAATTTCTAGAGGTATATGATAGGATCAAAAAAAATTTGACAAAAAAATTATACGTATGAGAAAAATGATACGGTTTATAAAAATATTTACTAATTGCTTTGTTTATTTAAACATAAGAATTAAAATGAATGACAATATGACTGTTGATTTTTATTTAATTATTAATCAATTTTATTTTGAAATTATAATGGTCTGACTTGACCATATGTACTTTGATGTAATTATAATGAATATTTTTAATATTTTTAACTATAATAAAAATTTATTATTGAAAACCATGCTTATATTTTTTTAACTCAAAATTTTCAATAGACAAGTTTTATAATAAATTTTGGGTCTTTCCACAAAGTAGGAAATGCAAAGGGGCCAAGTCAGCCCACTTTGTATTTTTTTGCTAGCATTCACAAAAAGGTTGACCAGTACACAGAGACATTATTTTGTCTAATATGTACCAAAATATAATTCCATTATGATTTTAAGATGAATAAGGAGGATAGGTTCATATATTAGTTCTCGAATTTCTTTTTTGAATAAAATTATAAATATTAAACTTTAATTCAAAAAAATATATTTTAAAAAGATATGTAAAATTATGAATTTTAGATGAAAAAGTAAAAAAAAATATGTGTTATGGGATGGTGATTATGGCTAACTAAGATTAGTTTTAAATTTTACAGATAATCCCTTACTGAGATTTTATAAACAGTTCAATAATCTGCTAACGATGGTAAGCTAAGATGACTAAATGCAGTGCATAAAATAGTATGCAGAAAAGTAATAATAACAGACAAGAATTTTAGCCGGGTTCGACCCGTAATGCCCTATCGTCTATGTCCTGGTCCCTTACCAACTCGATAAGACAATATATTATTGAATCACAGTAAGTTTACAACTTGTTAAGACAATATACAATAATATATCTCCATTTATCCCAGCTGCTGATAATTGCTTGCTAAAACCCTGTTTCTAAACCTGCCCTCTAAGTACTACATTACCCCGTAGTACAAACTTCTCTGGTACTAGTTCACCAAACCCTTGTTTCTCTTAGCCAACTATCCAGCAACTAATCAATACAAATTGAACAATATAAATGGAATGATAAAGTAATTACAACTCAAACTATAGACTCTCTAAGATAAAACACGTGTATATAATTAAGAGCTCGAGAGTATTTTAGAACCAATAAAGATCAGTGAGTTGTGAGTCTTCTTGCTGCAATAAGTTAGTCATAAAAACTGCAAGAAAACTCGTACATAAATATACACTAATGTTCAAAACAATCTCAACAACTTACAATAGTTAGAATCCAATTCTAACATTTAAATTAGTTGGGATGATTTCCAACATTCATATATACGTTTAATAGAAGAGATAAAGAAAGAAAAACGATCAAAAAAAGTCTCTTCTATTTTGTATGAGTATAAAACTTTTTTAATCAGATTTCTAGGAGATAGAGTTTGAAAAGAAAACAAACTCCTATAAATTAGGAACTGTTTTAAAGTTAGAAATTTTTTTATAACTGAGCTCTAATATATATTAACCACGTATAATATAATAGAGAAGTCTTTACAATTCGTTAAAAGAAATTCCTGAAATATCTCCTTGAAAATATGTTTCCTTGTTGAGTCTGGACTGTCCATCTTGGCTTGCTATTGTTCTGAATAACGTGATCATAGCTTGCCGAAATAGGTTACTGTCTTATGATAGCTTGTTGTCATGATGCATAAACAACAATGTCATTAAGATGATATATCCTGCAAACAGTCTTAAATAACAACATAATGGCTTGCTGTGTTGTGATCATCAAAACTAAGGAGTTACAGTCTCCCCCTTTTTGATGATTACACACATTTAGGAGAATTATAAAACTCCCCCTAAATCTATGCATATCTCAAAATTAAGCAATACTTTATAACACACTACTGCAAATAATTAAACTGCAAATAACAACAAATGCATATCCAATACAACCAACATAGCAGCATATCATTACCTCACCAAGTCTTAACATAACCAAAGCAAATCAAGTATTAAGCAAAAATAAATATCATAAACCAAGTTCATAAACCAAGTAGTAAACCACACAAGATTAACCATAAACTAACAGATGAAACAAGTCTTAAATAAACCTTAAACAAACATAAATCTCCTAAATATCTTCACCTTAAAGCATCAAAAAGATCTAGGTTGAGGGCTGATCAGAAGTGTTGAGATCATCCTCTTTTGGAGAAAAGAAAGCACCAAAACACACAAACAAGTAAGCACCAATAAACAGATAATGTCATGTCAAAATTAATAAATCAAATCAAACACAAATTATGATATTTAATAAATAATCATAGTAAGCTAACATGAAAATTAATAGTAAGCTAACATTACCAAATTTCTAAAGATAGCTTGCAATTATACACTGCACATGACAAGTTCTCTTCGAATGGTAGAAAATCTTGCTTCGCCAAGGGGTTTTGTAAAGATATCTTCCAATTGATATTCAGTAGGCATAAAAACTAATTTAATCTTACCTTTTGCAGCATTATCTCTCAAGAAATGGTGATGAAAATCAATATGCTTTGTTCTTGAGTAATTCACAGTATTCTTTGATATGTTGATGGTGCTAGTATTGTCATAATAGATTGGAACTTTGCCACACTTGATTCCAAAATCTCGTAGAGTGTGAAGCATCCACAAAATTTGAGAGTAACAACTACCCCCTACTAACTACTCATCTTCTGCTGTGGATAATACAACTGAAGTTTGTTTCTTACTTTGCCAAGATAGAAGAGTTTGTCCTAAGTATGTACAAACACCACTTGTGCTCTTTCTATCAGTTTGACATCCTGCATAATCTGCACCACTATACCCCACAACATCAAATATGCTTGTAATATGATAAAATAACACAAGATTAATAGTCCCACTTAAATATCGAAATATTCTTTTAACTACATTTAAGTGTGATTCCTTAGGTTTAGCTTGAAAACGAGCACATACACAAACACTATACATAATATCCGGCCGGGAAGCAGTAAAATATAAGAGACTACCAATCATGCCTCTATATTTTTTGATAACAACTGCCTTACCGTTCTGAAGTCAGCCCTGCTGTTTTGATTCATTGGTGTAGATTTTGACTTGACATGCTCAAATCCAAATCTAGTCAGCAAGTTCTTCACATACTTTGACTGATGAACATAGATGCCATCCTAAGATTGCTTGATTTAGAGTCACAAAAAAATAGTTCAGCTCACCCATCATGCTGATGGCAAATTCACTGCTCATACACTTAGAAAACCACTCACACATAGAATCATTAGTGGATCCAAAAATTATATCATCTACATATATCTCGACAATCAAAATATCATTACCATTTTGCCTAGTAAATAAAGTAGGATCAATTTTACCTCGAATGAAGTCATTTTTGGCCAAAACTTACTAAGCCTCTTGTACCAAGTCCTTGATGCTTACATTAAGCCATATAATGCCTTCTTGAGCTTGTAAACATAGTCTAGATGTTGTTCATGTTCAAAAATAGGGGGTTGCTTGACATAAACTTTTTCTTCCATAAATCCAATAAGAAAAGCACTTTTGACGTCCATTTTATGTAGCTTGATCTTCTTGTAGCATGCATAAGCAAGAAGCATCCTACTTGATTCCAATCTAGCTACTGGAGCATAAGTTTGATCAAAGTTAATGCCATCTTGTTGATTGTACCCTTGTGTCACAATCCTTACTTTATTTCGAGTAACAGTACCAAATTCATCCTCTTTATTCTTGAAAATCCATTTTATACCAATGACTGAAGTATTCTTTACTGGCTTGACAAGTTCCCAAATATCACATTGTTCGAATTGATTGAGTTCTTCTTGCATAGCCAAGATCCAATTTTCATCTTCGAGTGCTTCTTTAACATTCTTAGGTTCCTCTTGAGCTAGAAATGCAGCATAAGTACCAAAAATTGCATTGCCTTTCCTTGTCTTGAGTCCATAAGTAATATCACCAATAACCTGTTCTGGATGGGGATTCTTCACTGTCCGTGTAGATTTTGGAAATGAATGCTTTGAGATATGTTCATGAGAGGTCTTCCTTATCTTTGAGATTCTTCACTATCCATGTAGATTATCGCTAACTAAGATTAGTTTTAAATTTTACCCGATAATCGCTTAATGAGATTTTATAATCAGTTCAATAATCTGAAAATGATGGTAAGCTAAGATGACTGAATACAGTGCAGAAAATAGTATACAGAAAAATAATAAGAACACACAAGAATTTTAGCCAGGTTCGACCCTTAATCCCCTATGGTCTACGTCCGGGTCCCTTACCAACTTGGTAAGAGAATATATTATTGAATCACAATAAGGTTACAACTACAAGATATAATAATGTATCTCCCTTTATCCCAACTGCTGATAATGGCTTACTGAAACCCTATTTCTGAACCTGCCCTCTAAGTACTATACTACCCCGTAGTACAAACTTCTCTAGCACTAGTTCACCAAACCCTTGTTTCCCTTAGGCAACTATCCAGCAACTAATCAATATAAATTGAATAATACAAATCGAATGATAAAGTAATTACAACTCAAACTATAGACTCTCTAAGATAAAATAGGTGTATATAATTGAGAGCTCGAGAGTATTTTAGAACCAATAAAGATCAGTGAGTTGTGAGTATTCTTGCTACAATACGTCAGTCATAAAAACTGCAAGAAAACTCATATAGAAATATACACTAACGTTCAAAACAACCTCAACAACTTACAACGGTTAGAATCCAATTCTAACATTTAAATTAGTTGGGATGATTTCCAACGTTCATGTATACGTTTGATAGAATAGAGAAAGAAAGAAAAATGATCAAAAAAAGTTTGTATTTGGTATGAGTATAAAACGTTTTTCAATCAGATTTGTAGGAGATAGAGTTTGAAAAGAAAACAAACTCCTAAAAATTAGGAACTTTTTTAAAGTTAGAAAACATTTTATAACTGAGCTCTAATATATATAAACCACATGTAATATAATAGAGGCTCCCTACAATTTATTAAAAGAAATTCCTAAAATTTCTCCTTGAAAATTTGTTTCCTTGTTGAATCTGGACTGTCCATCTTGGCTTGCTATTGTTCTGAATAACGTGATCATAGCTTGCTAAAATAAATTACTGTCTTATGACAGCTTGCTCTCATGATACTTAAATAGCAATGTCATTAAGCTCATATATGCTACAAACAGTCTTAAATAACAACATGATGGCTGAGTTATAGTACTAAGCTTGGTCTAAGGTTTTAACTAATTCATCATAATTTTATTGAGTTTGGTAAGAAATGACTATTATGTGGCCCACTAAGCTTTTTTTTCTAACTAACAAATGGTAGAAAATGACAAGTTAAATTTTATACCAACTTTGTAATTTTTAGTTATAATTTGAATCTACTAGTTATATTTTATTAATTATACAAAGTAATCATTTATGGAAATAATTATAAGTTTGTAACTTTATTTTATAATGAGAATATATTTTCAACAAATAATTAATGCTCACAAAAATATATATTAAAATTATTTAAATATCATTTATATTACTTATTTCTGGTACTCACCATTTTTTATAGTCCTTTGAGTAATTTTAATCCAAATGATTGATTGGAATAAATAATTCTTTAATCATTTCAATATGTTAAAAAAATATAAACAAATAATAAGATCTCCAAACTCTTAACGTACCTATGCTCCATGCTCTAGAAATATGTTGTAAATTTTTTTTTAAAAAAATAATAAAAAAGGAGACCAAAATCTAAATTCAAAGTGTAGTCCAGTCCACAAGCCTACCTCAATTTTTGTCCAACCCCACAACCTACCCCATATCGGTCTAAATTGAGCTATTTCATGAATATTCAAAAATGGATAACAAAGACAAAACTTCAAAAAAAAATAATGTCAGAAGAAATTGATGTATTAGTATATAACTAATACAAGCTCTCAAGGATATTTGCACATCCTCTCAGAGAGCCTTAATCAATTTTTATCCATTAATATAAAAATTGTTCTTCATTATTCAGTACCTAATTCGATATAATAATCATTAATGGAAGATAAAAAAAACTCAAGAAAATCTTCCACCACCACTAGCAACAAACCAAATCAACCATAATATGAACATATATGAATCCTTCAAATTTCTAATCTTGAAGATTAATGAATATCCTTTCTTGAAAGTCAAGATGACCATATGTTTGGAGGCAACAAATCCTGAATACTTGAACATGATGTATGATGGACCTCATAGGCCCATGAAACTAGTTGTTGTAATTCTTGATCAAGAAAAAAATATGGTTGTAAAGGATAAAAAGGATTACTATCGTGGGGATCTTTAATCTATTATGAAAAATATAAAACTTGGACATCTTTTGCATAACAGTCTAGACAGTATGATATCCAATGGGGTGATTGGATGCAAAAAAGCCAAGGAAATTTGAGACACTTTAGAGGTTAAGTGTCAAGGCACAACTGCTATCAAGAAGAATGGAAGGACAATACTCACTCACGAGTATGATCACTTTGACTCAAAAGTTGATGAGTCTTTGACTGAAATCTATGATATATTTCGGAAATTATTGAATGATTTATCACTTGTTGATAAAAAGTATGATCCGGAAGATTCGAACTTGAAGTTTCTTCTTGTACTCCCTGAAAAGTGGGACTTGAAAGTTATATCAATAAGGGATAACTATGTTGTTGAAGATACATCTCTAGATGAGATATATATAGAATGCTGAAAACTCGTGAACTGAAGATCGAGCAGGAAAATAAGTGAAAAGGGCGAAGGACAAGACATGCTACTCCCACGTTTAAAGAAAATCCAAGAGAGAAATCTGTAAGAAAGAACCATTTCGAAACGAAAGGCCATGATTGCAAAGTCTGATACCGAGTCATCAAATACTGATGATGATTCAAACTCTAATAATTATTCAGACACTAAAAGGGATCATGATAATGATGAAAATATCCTACAGATGGCTGCTCTCTTAGTTAAAAGCTTTATAAATCTGGGCTATAAGGATTTCAAGAAAGAAAACAGTTTTTCAGAAAAGGCTATAGTTCCTCAGACTCTGATAAAAGGAATTAGAGAAAAATTATGGGAAGAAGTCAAGGTCTGGGAAAATTACGAAGTCAAAGATCAAGTTTTATAATTAAGATGGAGTTGGACACTTTGCAGCATATTATAGAAAGCTAAAAGTTAAGAAGTAGCAAGCCTTGATCATCAGGAATAAGAATTGGGATGATATATTAGAATATGTACAAAATATGTTATCAAGGAAATTGCTGATAGTAAACTTGATGCTACCGAGATGAAGGAACCTCAAACTACTCACTACTAAAAATAGTAGATACAACATCGATGCTTAGACATCGGCATGTAATGCACCCGATATTAAAAGTCTGTTTAACATCCCTTTATAAATAAGCGATGTTGAATAGAAATGCTGATATCGATTTCCCATACTAGCCGTTTACTATGATCAAAAATGAAAAAGGCCAAATATATGCTTCGAACTTTGACATCGGCTGATTTTTTTAACCCTTTTAATGGCTACTTTTAAAAAAATAAAAAATGACTTATCCTTTTTACCCTCAGTTTCAGTACACTTTCCCCCTTTAATTTTAACAAATTATTTCCCCTTTTTATTCCCCCTTTTCCAAAATATCTCTCACCTCTTTCCCCCCTTTCTGCTAGCCTCATCTTTCTCACCGTCTCTTTCTCGTCTTTCTCACCTTTTATCTCTCTTTCATCACTCATATCTCTCTCATCTCTCCCCTCTTTCTCTCATATCTTAAAAATCTCAGTCATGTCTCATCTTTTTCCCTCCTTTCGCATAAACCTTAATTTAAGCCCCGATTCAAATTCAAACTTTGGAGCTTCAAATTGAGCTTCAGCCTAGTAAGATATACTTAAGTAGAATTTTTGGAGCTTGAAATGAGCTTTGGAACTTTAAGGTTTTGGAGCTTGGAGCTTTTCTGGAGGTATATACTCATTTTTATATATTTTCTTTTTATGCATGTATATAAGAAATGTTATGCTTATTTTTTTGGGGGTTTTGGAGAAACTCGGAATATAAGTAAACTTCGTGTGTTATTAGGTTAATACATAGTACTTTCGAGTGGGTTGTCATGTATACACTAAAAAATAAAAATCACACCTCACAATAGACCCACTTATACTATATACTTTTGCATTTATGTTAAATGTTTGCATAAGAAAAGTTAAAAAATTACAAAGAAAGCTTACAGGCCTAGATTGCTGAAGAATAGAAAGAGAAGGGACTTGGAGCATTGATAAACAGGACAAAGATAATGAACTTAAGAATTTTCATCATTTTTTGAGGAACTTGTTGCAAATAACAAGAAAAAAATAATTCACGTCCAAATGTCTCCTAAGTAAGGTCACACATAAATATAAAATAAATTTAATAAGATAATTAAACAAATATGAACATAAATATAAATAATATGTGGGCTTCATATCTATAATTTTTTGTTTTTTTAATGTATCATGCATATTATTTATGAGGAACAAAAAATATAATATAAATATAACTGAATTTGTTTTTCTTACCTTGACATATAATGTTGAACAGGATAATTCTTGAAATGGAGGTCATGTAAAAATAAATACAAGTGACATTTCATGTCAACCTACATACATATGTAAAAGAAAAATAGGATACTTATTCTAGTGTTTTAATATTTATATATAATTTGTGGAAAAAACGCATAAGAAAGGAAATTGAAGAAATTCAAATTATTAGCTTAACCTTGGTAAACAACATCAATTCATGATAACCACCAAATGTTGTTAACCAAAATACTCTTTCATAGAAAATACAAATAATACCAATTTATTATTTTAGAACTATGTACTAGTTGCTTATATTAGGGTTTTACCTACCTTTTTCATATCCTCTATTTCGTAGGGCCCAATTATGTATCACTGATTTTAATGGGCTTGATATAGTTTAAATTGTTTTTTGTTATAGTATCCTATTCTTATTACAAATTTCGAATTTTTTTACTTTTTATAAAAATATGATCTAACAAAGTGTGCTCAGTATTATATAAATTAATTGGATGTACATGTACAAGCCTATAGGTATACAAGTATTAATCTAATTTATTTTGTATTATGAATAAAATGAGATTCTAAAAATCAAGTGGTAAGCATTGTATAAAAAATTTAACTTAAAAATGATATTTTCTCCAAAATTTTAAATTTTATTAAGTGAGATTATATATAAATTCCCCACTTACCTCAACTAACAATAATATAAGTACTACTACAACCCTAACTAATAATAATAGAAGTACTATTACAATAGATTTAAGTCTAAAATACCTCTCACTATAACGCACAAATTTATTGTAACATAAAATTAATATTTACATAAAAACATTTAATAAAATTAAATTTTTAGAGGTATAAGATAGGATACTAAATGTTTGACAAACAAGTTATACGTATGAGAAAAATAATACAATTTTTAAAAATATTTACTAATTGCTTTGTTAATTTAACATAGAAATTGAAATGAATGATAAAATGAATTTCTTGCACCAGTTCGAGATCCTACAAAAATTGAGCTATGTCGGTCATTGTAAGGAAATGGGGAGATTGAAGCCACAACTACGATTTTTTTGGATGGAATCAAAAAGTGGTTGGGAGAAGCCAAAGATTTATGTGCCGAAAATTTGTGATGGGTCTTTTGGACTTATCTAAAAATGCCAAGATCATCCACGAGCGAAACGCCTTTCAGATTGGCTTGCCGAACTCATGCTCTTCTCGTGGTTGAAATGGGTCTAGACACTTTCCCCACCGAAGTGTTTGATTTGGAAACCAATAAAGTTGGCCTAAGAGCTAATGTAGACCTTTTTGAAGAAGAAAGTGAAATAGTCCACCAGAAAAACCTAAAATACCAACTTCAGGGAGCCCATTATTATGATTGAGGTGTAAAAAAGCACAATTTCTTTTTCAGTTACCCAGTGGGAGGAAGTTAGCAATGTCAATGCCCGTTAAACAAGGAAAACTTCATCCAAATACAAATCAATATTAGAATACAAACTACTAACCAATAAGAGCTACATGTTTAGTCTCTTTCTCTCTCATCCATGTGCATTATGTGTTCATGTATATATTTTCTGAATCATTTTTAATTTGATTTTTCCCATTAATCGTTAACTTAATATATAAAAATAATTTTACCATATTTTTCTCCATCTCCCACTCAACAATTTGCATAGCATATTTGCTATATTTTGAAGAGAAATCATTATTTAAGCTTACGTGAATCACTAAGCTGAAATCAATACTATTTCAGAAACCGGTAGATTTTAGTGATTCTCGTAACCATAATTACTAATTTATTTCCAAAATATATCAAATATGGTATTCATACTGATTATTGGAGGATGTAAAAAGAGTTCACCAGTTAACGGGAAAAATTCAATTAAAAATAAAGCGAATAAGGTGGAGTTGTGTGTTGGGTGGTGAAGTTTGTATTTTAATATAGTATATTTTGGATTAGGACTATATATATATATATTAGTTTGTATTAGATTAAGACTATATAGATATATATGTATATAAAGATGAAGGTTCATCAAACCTATTAACTTTTAATAACAACCACGTGTTAGTAACTAATTCTAGAGGAAGCTTCATAAAACCTAGTAACTTCTAATAATAACCAGTGGTTTGGTTGTACTTTTTTTGTTCTTTTTCTTATAGAACTCTTACTCATATCTCTATTTTTATCCTTTTATTATATTTTAAATATCGCAAAACTTTCTTTTACATAGATTAGGAACACATATTAAAATATATTTTATATTTTTAAAATGATTTACAGCCTTTTCACTTTTTTACATAACAATACCTTTTTAAAGGACAATAGTATTTCTTAGCCAACATGAAGAAACAATGAAATTCAAATTATTACCTTAATCTTGTTAAATAACATCAATTCATGATAACCTCAAAATCTTGTTGGAGAACCAAAATACTCTTTCATACCAAAATACTCTTTCATAGAAAATAAAATAACGCCAAATTATTATTTTCTAACCATGTATAAGTTCATTTCTCATATTAGGGTTTTACCTACCTTTTTTATATCCAATATTTTATAGGACCCAATTGTGTATGATGGGTTTTAATGTGTGGAATACAGTTTAAATTGTTTCTCTATTTTAGTATCAATTTCTTATTACAAATTTCGAATTCTTTTCCTTCTATAAAAATAAGATCTAACAAAGTGTGCTCCATGTATTATATAAATTAATTCGATGTATATTTACAAGCAAATAGGTAAAGAAGTATTACTCTAATTTATTTTGTATTGTAAACAAAATGAGATTCTAAAAATCAAGTGGTAGCATTGTATAAAAATTTAACTTAAAAATGATATTTTCTCGAAAATTTTAATTTTTTTAGTGATATTATTTATAAAATCCCCACTAACCTCAACTAGCACTAATATAAGTACTACTACAACCATAACTAACAATAATATAAGCACTACTACAATAGATTAAAGTCTAAAAAACCTCTCACTATAATGCACATATTTATTGTCATATACAAATTAATATTTATTTTATAACAACATGTAATCAAATTAAATTTTTAGAGGTATAAGATACAACACAAAATTTTTGACAGACAAGTTATACATTTGAGAAAAATAATACAGCTTTTAAAAAAAATTACTAATTGCTTTATTTATTTAATCATTGGAATTAAAAGGAATGATAAAATGAATTTCTTGCACCAATTCGAGATCCAACAAAAATTCAGCTCTCTGGGTCATCCTCAAGGCAATGGGGTGAATGAAGAAACAAATAAGATTATTTTCGATGGAATCAAAGAGAGGTTGGGCGAAGCCAATGATTTATCGGGTGAAGAATTGTGATGGGTCTTGTGGGCTTATCGGATAACCCCAAGACCATCCACGATCGAAATACTTTTTAGATTATCAACTTACCGAACCGAAGTGTTTAATTTGTAAAGCAACGAAGTTGGCCTAAGAGCCAATATAGACCTTCTTGAAGAAGAAAGCGAAGTAGCTCGCCATAGAAACCTCAAATACCAACTTCAGGAAACCCAGTATTATGATTAGTGTGTAAAGGAGCGCACTTTCTTTGTCGATTACCTAGTGGTGAGGAAGTTAGCAATTTTAATATCCATTATGCAAGGAAAACTTTAGGAAAATTGGAGAGACCCTTACTTTATAGCTGAAGTCATAAGGCCGAGAACATATAAGCTAAAGACTTTGGAATGCAAACCTTTTAAAAACACTTGGTACACTTCCAGATTCCGGTAATTTTTCCAGTACGCCTCTCTAAAGCCTTCCTCTTTATTTATTTTGGATTATTAAATTTAGTCATTTACTTTAGTAATGCAATTTGAATCTCCTAATGGCAAAGCATGTAGGACATTATATGAATTTCCAATTTCAATGAAATTTATATATTTTTCCCTTTTTATTCTCAATTTATGATTATATCCCAAAGTCCATGAATGGTATATATATGAGCGGTATAGGGAGCCCCGAAGAGGTGACCGTAACCGGCTGTCAAGCCACTACGAATACTCCCGAAATGAATTAAATGGTTAATGATAAGAAGGAAACGGATTGAGGCTTGGAAAGGCGAAGAGTTAGATAATTGACTGGGTTTACACCACTTAATGTGCTGATTTCTAAAATTTTCCACTAAATAAAAGGGAACCCAGTTTTCACAAGAAGAATTCCGATATGTATTCTTACTACCAAGAATATAATGAGCAAAATAGTGATGAATGTTTTCACTTGAAGAAGCTGATTAAAAAAATGATCAAGGCTGAAGAACTCAATGAATTTCTAAGAGACTCGAGGGATGAGTTGGGGCCGAATGAGACAAGGAACCCAGAGCCAAAAATGAGATATCAGGGAGAGGTGAAGACAAATTCGGGAAGCAATACCCTTTGAGTTGACAGTAAAAATTTCAAGAAAAGGTACGCTCGTCAAGTTTATAATTTATACTAGTTCAGCCATTCTAGATAGACTATGTCGCTCTCCTTCAAGAAAGAGGACTACAAGGATGTCATATAACCTTATGAAGATCCGCTGATGATCCACCATGTCATAGGGGAAATAATATATGGAAAGTGTTAGTAGATGAAGGGAGTTCGTCTAATATCTTATTTCATCGGACGTATAGCATAATGAACCTAGCTGGACTACAGGTGAAGCCATGCCATGAGGTACCTCTTGAGGCCTTCGACGGACTGCATATACCTTGTGAATGTACGATTACTTTACATATTAGTACCAATAAAATGTCATATAGGTAAAATTCTACATCGTAAAATAAGTAAAATTATACATCGTAAGATTCTAAAATCCCCTACAACGCACTCCCAGGAGAACCATTCTTTTTGGCCTTCCAAGCTATTGGGTCAATCCCCAATCTCAAGATGTAGTACCCAACTGAGAAGAGTGTCGGGAAAATGAGAGAAGACCAGGGGACAACAAGAATCATCATGCTTATAAATCTCGACAAAGATCAAGATTATGAAGAGAATGACACCGGTGGTAAAAGCAAGCATTCGGTGGCCAAACCCAATGGAAATAAATAATTGTTAAACATTGAACTAGAAAAACTCTAGGCTGACCTATCTTGCACAATTGTGGAGCCCACCACCGAACGGGAGTAAGTTAAAGTATATGTTAGATATTCCACTAATGATTCTCCAATATTGCTTGGCAAGCATAATTGTATGGAAGTTCCTCAAACTCCTAACTCTCAGACCACCACTATATTGACATTTCAAGATATTTTCATGGTTTATCAATTCAATTTCTTCAACCCCCGGGATATGACATATGAATGTTCAATTATCAGCACAACTATTAGGACTAAAGAACACAGTAGACTTAACGTAATGGACTACTTGTCAAGACAAACGCTCACACCTCTATAAAATACACTTCATATTCCTTCCATCTACACTCGTTGCTTGAAAAAGAAAAAATAATCATCACCAAATAACACATGGGAGATACTTGCAGCTCCTCTAGCAACCTTAACTCCATGAAGCAAACATGTTTCTTCTAACTTTCTAATGATAGATTTAAACCTTCCGCGCATAGAATATACAAGTAGGGAGAGATTGGATCTCCATGTCCAAGTCACCGTTGTGGATGCACATCAACAAAAATTCCACTACTGTGTACAAAACTATATGAGAATTTTAGAACACATATCATAATCCTAGAAATCCAGGCTCAGTGCAAACCAAATTTATGCAACATTTGTTTAATAAATCTTTATTCCAACCTATCTTATGCCTTAAAAATATCAATTTTTAAACCAACCACATCCTTTTTTCCCAATGACTTCAAATGCAATCATTTCATTATAAGTTAATAGCATCCGTTCATTAAAAGCACTTTGTTTGTTAAACATTATCGAGTTTAAACATCATTTAAACTTATTCTCCAGCACCTTAGATAATATACACATCAGAACATTATCAAGAGGGATAGGTCGAATATCTAAATAAGATGTATAAGCGTAAGATTTAGTTCCCTTGGCCCATGTTCTCATGTTCTGTATCAAAGAAAGTCCCACAAAACTGAACAACATATCTTCTAACAATATTCCAATAAGTTTGAAAAATTCTGGCTTCAACCCATGTGGACCCGCTGACTTATCTTGATGCATGACAAAGTCTATAATTTTTGGATCTCAACCTCCAATATATTTCTTGCCATCTACAAACCCATGTTCTATATTAAATGCAGTAAAAATATATATTTCTTCCATTAATTGTCATTTGCCAAATATTTTCTAACACTTAAAAAACTTTTAAGCATTCATTACTTTTTTAGAGGTTTAGTATTTTTACTTCTTATGTAATTTGTTTGTCTTATATATTTTATAATTCTTTCTATCTCTATTGTTATATGCTTTAATTTTTATGTTCTATATTTTTATAAATTGTATAATGTTCTGTATTTTTAATAAATTAAATTTCTTTAAATATATGATTTAATTTTGTTTAACATCATTTTTTGGTTCTATATATTATTTTGTGTTCTCTAATAGTGTTTTTTGTAACTTATTTATATTTTGTAATGAAATTAAAAATGTTTAGTGTATGTTTAATATTACATATCACTATTGAAATTTAATGTGTAAGGTAAATTTATTGAAGTTTGAATTTTCAATATTTTTTAATACTTTAAATAACTTTTAAACATTTTATATTTTTTCATATTTTCTATATTTTGATATGTGTTGTAATTCCTTGAATTATGTACTTCCTTCCGTTTTTCTATTTATTATATGCTCTATTTTTCATGTTCTATATTTTATACATTGTATTTTATGTAATGTATTTGAAATAAAGTAAAATATAAATAAATATATGATTTAAGTTTGTAAGCATTCATTTTAGCATTTATATATTATTTTATGTTCTATAGTTGTTTTTTGTATAAAATATTTATATATGTGTTCAATATAATTTTAATACAATTATTAAAGTTTAATGTTTTAGGTAAAATATTAAATCTAAGGAATGCACAATTAGAACAAAACATAATATAAATAGAGAATGAATTAAACAAAGAAATGATGAGTTAGAGAACAAACCTTCATGATTGTGGGTGAGTTACTAGGTTACCATTAAAATTGGGTTATGGTTAAACCTTCATCAATCATTTAGATGAAGGTTCATAGAACCCAATAACTTTTATTAATAACCACTTGTTATTTTGAATAAATTAATAACCACTTGTTAATAATAAATTTTAGAGGAAGGTTCATACAAACTAGTAACTTTTAATATTAACCACACACTATGAACTAATTGTACTTTTTGTTCTTTTTCTTAAGGAACTCATTTCTCTATTTTTTATCTATTTATTGTTTTTTAAATTTTGAAAAATTATTCCTTTATAGGCATGATGAAAACATATCTAAAAAATATATTATATTTTTAAAATGATTTACAATTTTTATGGTACAATTTTATAAGAGCTGAGACATCTTTAAAATCATATAAAGAGCCTAAGGTTTATCAACTATTTGGAGAACCCGAAATTCTTAGAGAACGTGAGCTGCTTTTTGGAAGTACATCTCCTCTAAAGTCACAAATCCTATTGTGAACATGGGTTCATCCTCTCTAAAGTGATAGTAGCGTTGGGAGTAGAAAAGAAACAAAATTAGGAAATAGCCACATGAGGAACTCCAAGGAATATTAGGATAATGTTGATGTTGATGTCATGTGAAAGGTAGTTGGTCAACACTGTAAGGTGGGTTAATGTAACGAGCACCACCACTCATATTAATAGCACTACCACCAATGCCACCACTATCAAGGTTTTCACCACTAGGGATTACCTAATACGCCAATGGAACCGGGACCAAGACCATAACTAAACCACTACCTCCGAATATTACCGAACATACAACCACTGCTACCACTAAAGCTACCAGCAATGCCACCACAATGATTCCCACTTAAGCTACCACGAATGCTACACCCTTGCCACAATTAAGACTAACAAATATACCACCAATGCTGAAACTATATATACCACCAATGCTGAAACTATGACAACTAGCCATGCCACTACTAAAGCTACCAGCAATATTACCACCAATGCCACCACCAATTGTACCACCTGTAATACCATAATAATGTGGCCACCAATGGAAATGTTTAAACTACAACGAACTTTAACACCAACACCTACAATACCACCACCAATTATCCGACCAAAAATAGCACTTCCAATACCACCAATTGCACTAACAAGAGCACTACAACCAATGTCATCATCAATGCCACCAAATCCACTACTAATGTTATCGTCTCTAGTACCACCAATGTAACCATTAAAGATGCTAGTCATGTTACCCCCAATGTCACTACTAAGACTACCTAATATACCACCAATGCTACCACCGTTGATGCCATAATTAAAGTTACCACCAATGATACTACTTAAGTTAGCACGAACTTCACCACCAACAATACCACCACAAATTCCACTACTAAGACTATGAGGCTGAAAATGGTGAGCGTACGAAATATAAGTTTACCCACCTGTTCAAGTATTGAAATATAAGTTTTTACAAAACTATAATTTGTCCCAGACAGAGCCTACATCTATTTATCAAGTAAGAAATCTCATTTTCAACTATGTATCGGGTAATGTAAAGTTAAATAGTGATTACTACCGGATTCAAGAAAATCATAACTATATACTTTTTGAATAGTTACTGATCTATTACATCAATAGAAGGTTCTAGTGAGGCTAAAAATGGCGAGCCTACGTGTTCTTGTATTGATATATAAGTTTTTACAGCAATATAATTTGTCACAAACAGAGCCTACATCTTTATAAGTAAGAAATCTCATTTTCAACCATGTGTCAGGTAATATAAAGGTAAATAGTGATGAGGGCTTCACTTGTACTATGTGCATATATATATATTTTATATATTTGCATAGTAAAGTTTAAAGAAGAACAAAGAAAGCTTACACTAGTAGTTTGATGAAGAGGACAAACATAAGGGACTTGGAGCAGTTTCTTCATTGTTTGTGGAACTTGTTGCAAATAGCAAGAAAAATAAAATTCCTCTACATATGTCTCTGAAAAAAGGTCACACATAAACATAAAATAAATTTAATAGTATAATTAAACAAATATGAAGATAAAATATAAATAATATATGGGCTTCTTAGCTATAAATTTTCATTTTTTAGTATATCATGTATTTGATTATAATTGCTAAAATCATGTGCATCTCCCTTATTTTTATAGATCGGCACTACCATGCTAAGCCTCCATTCCTGCGGTATGACACTAGTCCAAAGTATATTGTGGAATAACCTCGTTAGCCATTTCTCTCCCTCT
>NW_027418960.1:0-88785 GCF_009905375.1 Apium graveolens
TGTTGACCCACTACCTTTCGCATGGGACCATCAACATCAACATTACCTAATATTCCTGGAGTTCCTAATGTGGCTATTTCCTAATTTTGTTTCTTTTGCTACTCCGAACGTTACTATCACTTTTACAAAGGATGAACCCATGTTCACAATAGGATTTGTGACTTGGAGGAGATGTACTTCCAAAAAGCAGCTCAGTTCTCGAAGAATTTCGGGTTCTCCAAATAGTTGATAAACCTTGGGCTCTTTATATGATTTTAAAGAAGTCTCAGCTCTTATAAAATTGTACCATAAAAATTGTAAATCATTTTAAAAATATAATATATATTTTAGATATGTTTTCATCATGCCTATAAAGGAATAATTTTTCAAAATTTAAAAAACAATAAATAGATAAAAAATAGAGAAATGAGTTCCTTAAGAAAAAGAACAAAAAAGTACAATTAGTTCATAGCGTGTGGTTAATATTAAAAGTTACTAGTTTGTATGAACCTTCCTCTAAAATTTATTATTAACAAGTGGTTATTAATTTATTCAAAATAATAAGTGGTTATTAATAAAAGTTATTGGGTTCTATGAACCTTCATCTAAATGATTGATGAAGGTTTAACCATAACCCAATTTTAATGGTAACCTAGTAACTCACCCACAATCATGAAGGTTTGTTCTCTAACTCATCATTTCTTTGTTTAATTCATTCTCTATTTATATTATGTTTTGTTCTTATTGTGCATTCCTTATATTTAAAATTTACCTAACACATTAAACTCTAATAATTGTATTAAAATTATATTGAACACATATATAAATATTTTATACAAAAAATAACTATAGAACATAAAATAATATATAAACGCTAAAATGAATGCTTACAAACTTAAATCATATATTTATTTATATTTTACTTTATTTCAAATACATTACATAAAATACAATGTATAAAATATAGAACAAGAAAAATAGAGCATATAATAAATAGAAAAACGGAAGGAAGTACATAATTCAAAGAATTACAACACATATCAAAATATAGAAAATGTGAAAAAGTATAAAATGTTTAAAATTTTTTTAAAGTATTAAAAAATATTGAAAATTCAAACTCCCAGAAATTTACCTTACACATTAAATTTCAATAGTGATATGTAATATTAAACATACACTTAACATTTTTAATTTCATTACAAAATATAAATAAGTTGTAAAAAACACAATTAGAGAACACAAAATAATATATAGAACCAAAAAATGATGTTAAACAAAATTAAATCATATATTAAGAAATTTATTTTTTTAAAAATACAGAACATTATACAATTTATAAAAATATAGAACATAAAAATTAAAGCATATAACAATAGAGATAGAAAGAATTATAAAATATATAAGACAAACAAATTACATAAGAAGTAAAAATCCTAAACCTCTAAAAAAGTAGTGAATCCTTAAAAGTTTTTTAAGTGTTAAAAAATATTTGGCAAATGACAATTAATGGAAGAAATATCTATTTTTACTGCATTTAATATAGAACATGGGTTTGTAGATGGCAAGAAATATATTGGAGGTTGAGATCCAAAAATTATAGACTTTGTCATGCATCAAGATAAGTCATCGGGTCCACATGGGTTGAAGCCGGAATTTTTCAAACTTATTGGAATATTGTTAGAAGATATGTTGTTCAATTTTGTGGGACTTTCTTTGATACAGAACATGAGAACATGGGCCAAGGGAACTAAATCTTACGCTTATACATCTTATTTAGATATTCAACCTATCTCTCTTGATAATGTTCTGATGCGTATATTATCTAAGGTGCTGGAGAATAAGTTTAAATGATGTTTAAACTCGATAATGTTTAACAAACAAAGTGCTTTTAATGAAGGGAGGCTATTAACTTATAATGAAATGATTGCATTTGAAGTCATACGGAAAAAAGGATGTGGTTGGTTTAAAAATTGATATTTTTAAGGCATAAGATAGGTTGGAATAAAGATTTATTAAACAAATGTTGCATAAATTTGGTTTGCACTGAGCCAGGATTTCTAGGATTATGATATGTGTTCTAAAATTCTCATATAGTTTTGTACACAGTAGTGGAATTTTTGTTGATGTGCATCCGCAACGGTGACTTTGACATGGAGATCCAATCTCTCCCTACTTGTATATTCTATGCGCGGAAGGTTTAAATCTATCATTAGAAAGTTAGAAGAAACATGTTTGCTTCATGGAGTTAAGGTTGCTAGAGGAGCTCCAAGTATCTCCCATGTATTATTTGGTGATGATTATTTTTTCTTTTTCAAGCAACGAGTGTAGACAGAAGGAATATGAAGTGTATTTTATAGAGGTGTGAGCGTTTGTCTTGACAAGTTGTCCATTATATTAAGTCTACTGTGTTCTTTAGTCCTAATACTTGTGCTGATAATTGAACACTCATATGTCATATCCCGGGGGTTGAAGAAATTGAATTGATAAACCATGAAAATATCTTGAAATGTCAATATAGTGGTGGTCTGAGAGTTAGGAGTTTGAGGAACTTCCATACAATTATGCTTGCCAAGCAATATTGGAGAATCATTAGTGGAACATCTAACATATACTTTAACTTACTCCCCTTCGGTGGTGGGCTCCACAATTGTGCAAGATAGGTCAGCCTAGAGTTTTTCTAGTTCAATGTTTAACAATTGTTTATTTCCATTGGGTATGGCCTCTGAATGCTTGCTTTTACCACCGGTGTCATTCTCTTCATAATCTTGATCTTTGTGGAGATTTTTAATCATGATGATTCTTGTTGTCCCCTGGTCTTCTCTCATTTCCACGATACCCTTCTCAGTTGGGTACTACATCTTGAGATTGGGGATTGACCCAATAGCTTGGAAGGCCAAAAAGAATGGTTCTCCTAGGAGTGCATTGTAGGGGATTTTAGAATCTTACGATGTAGAATTTTACTTATTTTATGATGTAGAATTTTACCTATATGACATTTTATTGGTACTAATATGTAAAGTAATCGTACATTCACAAGGTATATGCAGTCCGTCGAAGGCCTCAAGAGGTACCTCATGGCATGGCTCCACCTGTAGTCCAGATAGGTTCATTTTGCTATATGTCCGATGAAATAAGATATTAGACGAACTCCCTTCATCTACTAACAATTTCCATATATTATTTCCCCGATGACATGGTGGATTATCAGCGGATCTTCATAAGGTTATATGACATCCTTGTAGTCCTCTTTCTTGAAGGAGAGCGACATAGTCTATCTAGAAGGGCTGAACTAGTATAAATTATAAACTTGACGAGCATACCTTTTATTGAAATTTTTACTGTCAACTCAAAGCATATTGCTTCCCGAATTTGTCTTCACCTCTCCCTGATATCTCATTTTTGGCTCTGTATTCCTTGTCTCATTCGGCCCCATCTCATCCCTCGAGTCTCTTAGAAATTCATTGAGTTCTTCAGCCTTGATCATTTTTTCAATCAGCTTCTTTAAGTGAAAACATTCATCACTATTTTGCTCATTATATTCTTGGTAGTAACAATACATATCGGAATTCTTCTTGTGGTTGGCCATCTTAATTTTAGCTGGTCGGAAGAAAACTGGGTTGCCTTTTATTTAGTGGAAAATTTTGGAAATCAGCGCATTAAGTGGTGTAAACCCAGTCAATTATCTAACTCTTCGCCTTTCCAAGCCTCAATCCGTTTCCTTCTTATCATTAACCATTTAATTCATTTCGGGAGTATTCGTAGTGGCTTGACAGCCGGTTACGGTCACCTCTTCGAGGCTCCCTATATCCCTCCAGAATCTCCATCTTCCTTCAAATGTACTTACCCCTCATATATATACTATTCATGGACTTTGGGATATAATCATAAATTGAGAATAAAAAGGGAAAAACATATAAATTTTATTGAAATTGGAAATTCATATAATGTCCTACATGCTTCGCCATTAGGAGATTCAAATAGCATTACTAAAGTAAATGACTAAATTTAATAATCCAAAATAAATAAACAGGAAGGCTTTAGAGAGGTGTACTAGAAAAATTTGCGGAATCTGGAAGTGTACCAAGTGTTTTTAATAGGTTCGCATTCCAAAGTCTTTAGCTTATACGTTCCCGGCCTTATGACTTATGCTACAAAGTAAGGGTGTCTCCAATTTGCCTGAAGTTTTCCTTGCATAGCAGACATTGAAATTGCTAACTTCCTCACCACTAGGTAATCGACAAAGAAAGTGTGCTCCTTTACACACTAATCATAATATTGGGTTTCCTGAAGTTGGTATTTGAGGTTTCTATGGCGAGCTACTTCGCTTTCTTCTTCAAGAAGGTCTATATTGGCTCTTAGGCCAACTTCGTTGCTTTACAAATTAAACACTTCGGTTCGGTAAGTTGATAATCTAAAAAGTATTTCGATCGTGGATGGTCTTGGGGTTATCCGATAAGCCCACAAGACCCATCATAATTCTTCACCCGATAAATCTTTGGCTTCGCCCAACCTCTCTTTGATTCCATCGAAAATAATCTTATTTATTTCTTCATGCACCCCATTGCCTTGAGGATGACCCAGAGAGCTGAATTTTTGTTGGATCTCGAATTGGTGCAAGAAATTCATTTTATCATTCCTTTTAATTCCAATGATTAAATAAATAAAGCAATTCGTAATTTTTTTTAAAAGCTGTATCATTTTTCTCAAATGTATAACTTGTCTGTCAAAATTTTTTTATTGTATCTGATACCTCGAAAAATTTAATTTGATTAAATGTTGTTATAAAATAAATATTAATTTGTATATGACGATAAATATGTGCATTATAGTGAGAGGTTTTTTAGACTTGAATCTATTGTAGTAGTGCTTATATTATTGTTAGTTAGGGTTGTAGTAGTACTTATATTAGTGCTAGTTGAGGTTAGTGGGGATTTTATAAATAATATCACTAAAAAAATTAAAATTTTCGAGAAAATATCATTTTTAAGTTAAATTTTTATACAATGCTACCACTTGATTTTTAGAATCTCATTTTGTTTACAATACAAAATAAATTAGAGTAATACTTCTTTACCTATTCGCTTGTAAATATACATCGAATTAATTTATATAATACATGGAGCACACTTTGTTAGATCTTATTTTTATAGAAGGAAAAGAATTCGAAATTTGTAATAAGAAATTGATACTAAAATAGGGAAACAATTTAAACTGTATTCGCACATTAAAACCCATCATACACAATTGGGTCCTATAAAATATAGGATATAAAAAAGGTAGGTAAAACCCTAATATGACAAATGAACTTATACATGGTTAGAAAATAATAATTTGGTGTTATTTTTATTTTTTATGAAAGAGTATTTTGGTATGAAAGAGTGTTTTGGTTCTCCAACAAGATTTTGAGGTTATCATGAATTGATGTTATTTAACAAGATTAAGGTAATAATTTGAATTTCATTGTTTCTTCATGTTGGCTAAGAAATACTATTGTCCTTTAAAAGGTATTGTTATGTAAAAAAGTGAAAAGGCTGTAAATCATTTTAAAAATATTAAATATATTTTAATATGTGTTCCTAATCTATGTAAAAGAAAAGTTTTGCGATATTTAAAATATAATAAAAGGATAAAAATAGAGATATGAGTAAGAGTTCTGTAAGAAAAAGAACAAAAAAAGTACAACCAAACCACTGGTTATTATTAGAAGTTACTAGGTTTTATGAAGCTTCCTCTAGAATTAGTTACTAACACGTGGTTGTTATTAAAAGTTAATAGGTTTTATGAACCTTCATCTTTATATACATATATATCTATATAGTCTTAATCTAATACAAACAAATATATATATATATATAGTCTTAATCCAAAATATACTATATTAAAATACAAATTTCACCACCCAACACACAACTCCACCTTATTTCCTCTATTTTTAATTGAATTTTTCGCGTTAACTGGTGAACTCTTTTTACATCCTCCAATAATCAGTATGAATATCATATTTGATATATTTCGGCTATAAATCAGTAATTATGCTTACGAGAATCCCTAAAATCTACCGGTTCCTGAAATAGTATTGATTTCAGCTTAGTGATTGAGGTAAGCTTAAATAATGATTTCTCTTCAAAATATAGCAAATATGCTATGCAAATTGTTGAGCGGGAGATGGAGAAAAATATGGTAAAATTATTTTTATATATTAAGTTAACGATTAATGGGAAAAATCAAATTAAAAACGATTCAGAAAATATATACATGAACACATAATGTACATGGATGAGAGAGAAAGAGACTAAACATGTATGTCTTATTGGTTAGTAGTTTGTATTCTAATATTGGTTTGTATTTGGATGAAGTTTTCCATGTTTAACGGGCATTGACATTGCTAACTTCCGGGTAACTGAAAAAGAAATTGTGCTTTTTTACACCTCAATCATAATAATGGGCTCCCTGAAGTTGGTATTTTAGGTTTTTCTGGTGGACTACTTCACTTTCTTCTTCAAGAAGGTCTACATTAGCTCTTAGGCCAACTTTATTGCTTTCCAAATCAAACACTTCTGTGGGGAAAGTGTCTAGACCCATTTCAACCACGAGAAGAGAATGAGTTCGACAAGCCAATGTGAAAGGCGTTTTGCTCGTGGATGATCTTTGCATTTTTAGATAAGTCCAAAAGACCCATCACAAATTTTCGGCACATAAATCTTTGGCTTCTCCCAACCACTTTTGATTCCATCGAAAAAAATCGTAGTTGTGGCTTCAATCTCCCAATTTCCTTACGATGACCGACATAGGTGAATTTTTGTAGGATCTCGAATTGGTGCAAGAAATTCATTTTATCATTCATTTTAATTTCTATGTTAAATTAACAAAGCAATTAGTAATATTTTTAAAAATTGTATCATTTTTCTCATACGTATAACTTGTTTGTCAAACATTTAGTATCCTATCTTATACCTCTAAAAATTTAATTTTATTAAATGTTGTTATGTAAATATTAATTTTATGTGACAATAAATTTGTGCGTTATAGTGAGAGGTATTTTACACTTAAATCTATTGTAATAGTACTTCTATTATTATTAGTTAGGGTTGTAGTAGTACTTATATTATTGTTAGTTGAGGTAAGTGGGGAATTTATATATAATCTCACTTAATAAAATTTAAAATTTTGGAGAAAATATCATTTTTAAGTTACATTTTTTATACAATACTTACCACTTGATTTTTAGAATCTCATTTAATTCATAATACAAAATAAATTAGATTAATACTTTTTTACCTATAGGCTTGTACATGTACAACCAATTAATTTATATAATACCGAACACACTTTGTTAGATCATATTTTTATAAAAGTAAAAAAATTCGAAATTTGTAATAAAAATAGGATACTATAACAAAAAACAATTTAAACTATATGAGGCCCATTAACATCAGTGATACATAATTGGACCCTACAAAATAGAGGATATGAAAAGGTAGGTAAACCCTAATATAAGCAACTAGTACATGGCTCTAAAATAATAAATTGGTGTTATTTGTATTTTCTGTGAAAGAGTATTTTGGTTAACAACATTTGGTGGTTATCATGAATTAATGTTATTTACCAAGGTTAAGGTAATAATTTGAATTTCTTCATTTTCCTTTCTTATGCGTTTTTTCCACAAATTATATATAAATATTAAAACACTACAATAAGTATCCTATTTTTCTTGTACATATGTATATATGTTGACATGAAATGTCACTTGTATTTGTTTTTACATGACCTCCATTTCAAGAATTATCCTTTTCAACATTATATGTCAAGGTAAGAAAAACAAATTTAGTTATATTTATATTATATTTTTGTTCCTCATAAATAATATGCATGATACATTAAAAAACAAAAAATTATAGATAGGAAGCCCACATATTATTTATATTTATGTTCATATTTGTTTAATTATCTTATTAAATTTATTTTATATTTATGTGTGACCTTACTTAGGAGACATTTGGACATGAATTATTTTTTTCTTGTTATTTGCAACAAGTTCCACAAAAAATGATGAAAATTCTTAAGTTCATTATCTTTGTCCTCTTTATCAATGCTCCAAGTCCCTTCTCTTTCTCCTCTTCAGCAATCTAGGCGTGTAAGCTTTCTTTGTAATTTTTTAGCTTTTCTTATGCAAACATTTAACATAAATGCAGTTGTGCGTTGACACTTAACCTCTAGAGTGTCTCAAATTTCCTTGACTTTTTTGCATCCAATCACCCTATTGGATATCATACTGTCTGTTATGCAAAAGATGTCCAAGTTTTATATTTTTCATAATAGATTAATGATCCCCATGATAGTAATCCTTTTTATCCTTTTCAATCATATTTTTTTCTTCATCAAGAATAACAACAACTAGTTTCATGGGCCTATGAGGCCCATCATACATCATGTTCAAGTATTGAGGATCTGTTACCTCTAAACATATGGCCATCTTGACTTTAGAGAAAGGATATTCATTAATCTTCAAGATTAGAAATTTGATGGATTGATATATGTTCATATTATGGTTGATTTGGTTTCTTGCTAGTGGTGGTGGAAGATTTTCTTGAGTTTCTTTATCTTCCATTAATGATTATTTTATCGAATTAGGTACTCAATAATGAAGAACAATTTTTATATTAATGGATAAAGTTGATTAAGGCTCTCTCAGATGATGTGCAACTATCCTTGAGAGCTTCTATTAGTTATATACTAATACATCAATTTCTTGAGACATGAATTTTTTTGAAGTTTTGTCTTTGTTATCCATTTTTGAATATTCACCAAATAGCTCAATTTAGACCCATATGGGGTAGGTTGTGGGGTTGGACAAAAATTGAGTTAGGTTTTGGACTGGACTACACTTTGAATTTAGATTTTGGTCTCCTTTTTTATTATATTTTTTTAAAATTTACAACATATTTCTAGAGCATAGGTACGTTAAGAGTTTGGAGATCTTATTATTTTTTGTATTTTTTTAACATATTGAAATGATTAAAGAATTATTTATTCCAATCAATCATTTGGATTAAAATAACTCAAAGGACTATAAAAAATGGTGAGTACCATATATAAGTAATATAAATGATATTTAAATAATTTTAATATATTTTTGTGAGCATTAATTATTTGTTGAAAATATATTCTCATTATAAAATAAAGTTACAAACTTATAATTCTTTCCATAAATGATTACTTTGTATAATTATTAAAATATTTTTTCAAAAAAATTATATTGTCTAACTCTAATATAACTGGTAGATTCAAATTATAACTAAAAATTACAAAGTTGGTATAAAATTTAACTTGTCATTTTCTACCATTTGTTAGTTAGAAAAAAAAAGCTTAGTGGGCCACATAATAGTCATTTCTTACCAAACTCAATAAAATTATGATGAACTACTTAAAACCTTAGACCAAGCTTAGTAGTGATCACAACACAACAAACCATCATGTTGTTATTTAAGATTGTTTGCACCATATATGAGCTTAATGACATTGCTGTTTAAGCATCATGACAGCAAGCTCTCATAAAACAGTAATTTATTTTAGCAAGCTATGATCACGTTATTCAAAACAATAGCAGGCCGAGATGGACAGTCCAGATTCAACAAGGAAACAAATTTTTAAGGAGAAATTTTAGGAATTTCTTTTAATAAATTGTAAGGAGTCTCTATTATATTATATATGGTTTATATATATTAGAACTCAGTTATAAAATATTTTCTAACTTTAAAATAGTTCCTAATTTGTAGGAGTTTGTTTTCTTTTCAAACTCTATCTCCTACAAATCTGATTGAAAAATGTTTTATACTCATACAAAATAGAGACTTTTTCTAATCGTTTTTCTTTCTTTCTCTCTTCTATCAAACGTATACATGAACGTTGGAAATCATCCCAACTAATTTAAATGTTAGAATTGGATTCTAACCGTTTTAAGTTGTTGAGGTTGTTTTGAACGTTAGTGTATATTTCTATATGAGTTTTCTTACAGTTTTTATGACTGACGTATTGCACCAAGAACACTGACAACTCATGATCTTTATTGGTTCTAAAATACTCTCAAGCTCTTAATTATATACACCTGTTTTATCTTAAAGAGTCTATAGTTTGAGTTGTAATAACTTTCTCATTCGATTTGTATTGTTCAATTTATATTGATTAGTTGAACGATAGTTGCCTAAGGGAAACAAGGGTTTGGTGAACTAGTGCTAGAGAAGTTTGTACTGCGGGGTAGTATAGTACTTAGAGGGCAGGTTCAAAAATAGGGTTTCAGCAAGCCATTATCAGCAGTTGGGATAAAGGGAGATACATTATTATATCTTGTAGTTGTAAACTTATTGTGATTCAATAATATATTCTCTTACCAAGTTGGTAAGGGACCCGGACGTAGACCATAGGGGATTAAGGGTCGAACCTGGCTAAAATTCTTGTGTGTTCTTATTACTATTCTGCATTTAGTCATCTTAGCTTACCATCATTTTCAGATTATTGAACTGTTTATAAAATCTCAGTAAGCGATTATCGGGTAAAATTTAAAACTAATCTTAGTTTACCATAATCTACATGGACAGTGAAGAATCTCAAAGATAAGGAAGACCTCTCATGAACATATCTCAAAGCTTTCATTTCCAAAATCTACACGGACAGTGAAGAATCACCCTCTAGAACAGGTTATTTGTAATATTACTTATGTACTCAAGACAAGGAAAGGCAATGCAAATTTTTGTGCTTATGCTGCATTTCTAGCTCAAGAGGAACCTAAGAATGTTAAAGAAGCACTCGAAGATGAAAATTGGATCTTGGCTATGCAAGAAGAACTCAATCAATTTGAACAATGTGATGTTTGGGAACTTGTCAAGCCACTAAAGAATACTTCAGTAATTGGTATAAAATGGATTTTCAAGAATAAAGAAGATGAATTTGGTACTGTTACTCGAAATAAAGCAAGGTTTGTGACACAAGGGTACAATCAACAAGAAGGCATTGACTTTGATCAAACTTATGCTCCAGTAGCTAGATTGGAATCAATTAGGATGCTTCTTGCTTATGCATGCTACAAGAAGATCAAGCTACATCAAATGGACATCAAAAGTGCTTTTCTTATTGAATTTATGGAAGAAGAAGTTTATGTCAAGCAACCCCCTGGTTTTGAACATGAACAACATCCAGACTATGTTTGCAAGCTCAAGAAGGCATTATATGGCTTAATGTAAGAATCAAGGGCTTGGTACAAGAGGCTTAGTAAGTTTTGGCCAAAAATGACTTCATTCGAGGTAAAATCGATCCTACTTTATTTACTAGGCAAAATGGTAATGATATTTTGATTGTCGAGATATATGTAGATGATATAATTTTTGGATCCACTAATGATTTTATGTGTCAGTGGTTTTCTAAGTGTATGAGCAGTGAATTTGACATGAGCATGATGGGTGAGCTGAACTATTTTTTGGGACTCCAAATCAAGCAATCTAAGGATGGCATCTATGTTCATCAGTCAAAGTATGTGAAGAACTTGCTGACTAGATTTGGATTTGAGCATGTCAAGTCAAAATCTACACCAATGAATCAAAACAGCAGGGCTGACTTCAGAATGGTAAGGCAGTTGATATGAAAAAATATAGAGGCATGATTGGTAGTCTTTTATATTTTACTGCTTCCCGGGGGGAGATTATGTATAGTATTTGTGTATGTGCTCTTTTTCAAGCTAAACCTAAGGAATCACACTTAAATGTAGTTAAATGAATATTTCGATATTTAAGTAGGACTATTAATCTTGGGTTATTTTATCCTATTACAAGAACATTTGATATTGTGGGGTATAGTGGTGCAGATTATCCAGGATGTCAAACTGATAGAAAGAGCACAAGTGGTGTTTGTACATACTTAGGACAAACTCTTCTATCTTGGCCAAGTAAGAAACAAACTTCAGTTGCATTATCCACAGCAGAAGATTAGTATTTAGTAGGGGGTAGTTGTTTCTCTCAAATTTTGTGGATGCTTCACATTCTACGAGATTTTGGAATCAAGTGTGGCAAAATTCCAATCTATTATGACAATACTAGCACCATCAACATATCAAAGAATCTTGTGAATTACTCAAGAACAAAGAATATTGATTTTCATCACCATTTCTTGAGAGATAATGCTGCCAAAGGTAAGATTAAATTATTTTTTATGCCTACTGAATATCAATTGGAAGATATCTTTACAAAACCCCTTGGCGAAGCAAGATTTTCTACCATTGGAAGAGAACTTGTCATGTGCAGTGGATAATTGCAAGCTATCTTTAGAAATTTGGTAATGTTAGCTTACTATTAATTTTCATGTTAGCTTACTATGATTGTTTATTAAATATCTTAATTTGTGTTTGATTTGATTTATTAATTTTGACATGCCATTATCTGTTTATTGGTGCTTACTTGTTTGTGTGTTTTGATGCTTTCTTTTCTCCAAAAGAGGATGCTCTCAACACTTCTGATCAGCCCTCAACCTAGATCTTTTTGATGCTTTAAGGTGACGAAATTTAGGAGATTTATGTTTATTTAAGGTTTATTTAAGACTTGTTTCATCCGTTGGTTTATGGTTAATCTGGTGTGGTTTGCTACTTGGTTTATGAACTTGGTTTATGATAGTTATTTTTGCTTAATACTTGATTTGCTTTGGTTATGTTAAAAATTGGTTAGGTAATGATATGCTGCTATGTTGGTTGTATTGGATATGCATTTGTTGTTATTTACAGTTTAATTATTTGCAGTAGTGTGTTATAAAGTATTTCTTAATTTTGAGATATGCATAGATTTAGGGGAAATTTTATAAGTCTCCTAAATGTGTGTAATCATAAAAAAGGGGGAGATTGTAACTCCTTAGTTTTGATGATCACAACACAGCAAGCCATTATGTTGTTATTTAAGACTGTTTGTAGGATATATCATCTTAATGACATTGTTGTTTAAGCATCATGACAGCAAGCTGTCATAAGACAGTAATCTATTTCGGCAAGCTATGATCACATTATTCAGAACAATAGCAAGCCAAGATGGACAGTCCAGACTCAACAAGGAAATATATTTTCAAGAAGATATTTCAGGAATTTCTTTTAACGAATTATAAGGACTTCTCTATTATATTATACGTGGTTTATATATATTAGAGCTCAGTTACAAAAAAATTTCTAACTTTAAAACAGTTCCTAATTTGTAGGAGTTTGTTTTCTTTTCAAACTATATCTCGTAGAAATCTGATAAAAAATGTTTTATACTCATACAAAATAGAAGAGACTTTTTCTGATCATTTTTCTTTCTTTATCTCTTCTATTAAACGTATATATGAATGTTGGAAATCATCCCAACTAATTTAAACGTTAGAATTGGATTCTAACTGTTGTAAGTTGTTGAGATTGTTTTAAACGTTAGTGTATATTTATATACGAGTTTTCTTGCAGTTTTTATGACTGATGTATTGTAGCAAGAACACTCACAACTCACTGATCTTTATTGGTTCTAAAATACTCTTCAGCTTTTAATTATATACACGTGTTTTATCTTAGAGAGTCTATAGTTTGAGTTGTAATTACTTTGTCATTCCATTTGTATTGTTTAATTTGTATTGATTAGTTGATGGATAGTTGGCTAACAGAAATAAGGGTTTGGTGAACTAGTGCAAGAGAAGTTTGTACTACCGGCTAATGTAGTACTTAGAGGGCAGGTTTAGAAACAGGGTTTTAGCAAGCCATTATTCAATAATATATAGTGACCATAGGGGATTACGGGACCAACGCGGCTAAAATTCTTGTCTGTTCTTATTACTTTTCTGCATACTATTTTCTGCACTGCATTTAGTCTTTTAGGTTACCATCATTGTCAGATTATTAAGTGTTTATAAAATCTCAGTAAGGGATTATCCGGTAAAATTTAAAACTAATCTTAGTTAGCCATAATCACCGTCCCATAACACATATTTTTTTTACTTTTTCATCTAAAATTCATAATTTTACATATCTTTTTAAAATATATTTTTTTGAATTAAAGTTTAATATTTATTATTTTATTCAAAAAGAAATTCGAGAACTAATATATGAACCTATCCTCCTTATTCATCTTAAAATCATAATGGAATTATATTTTGGTACATATTAGACAAAATAATGTCTTTGTGTACTGGTCAACCTTTTTGTGAATGCTAGCAAAAAAATACAAAGTGGGCTGACTTGGCCCCTTTGCATTTCCTACTTTGTGGAAAAACCCAAAATTTATTAGAAAACTTGTCTATTGAAAATTTTGAGTTAAAAAAATATAAGCATGGTTTTCAATAATAAATTTTTATTACAGTTGAAAATATTAAAAATATTCATGATAATTACGTCAAAGTACATATGGTCAAGTCAGACCATTATAATTTCAAAATAAAATTGATTAATAATTAAATAAAAATCAACAGTCATATTATCATTCATTTTAATTCTTATGTTTAAATAAACAAAGCAATTAGTAAATATTTTTATAAACCGTATCATTTTTCTCATACGTATAAATTTTTGTCAAATTTTTTTATCCTATCTTATACCTGTAGAAATTTAATTTGATTAAATGTGGTTATGTAAATATTATTTTGTGCATGACAAATAATTTATTATTATTAGTTAGGGTTGTATTAGTACATATATTATTGTTAATTGAGGTCAATAGGTGGTTTATATATAATCTCACTATATAAAATATAGAATTTTCGAAAAAATGTCATTTTGAAGTTATGTTTTTTATACACTGCTTACCACTTGATTTATAGAATGTCATTTTATTTACAACAAAAAATAAATTAGAGTAATACTTCTTTAGGCTTTTACATCCACATCCAATTAATTTACATAATACATGGAGCAAAGTATATTGAATCAAAAATTTCAACTATATTGGGCCCATTGAAACCCATGATATACAACTGGGCCTGCAAAATGGTGTTTATAAAAAAGGTAGGTAAAACCCTAATACGAGCACAAGTGGGCGCAACCTTACAAACAAAATAAACTTGTACATGGCTATAAAATAGTATTTTGGTATTATTTGTATTTTCTATAAAAAAGTGTTTTGGTGTTCTAAGGTTAAACACATCTCCAAATGAATTGGTGGAGGATTAAGTAGATAAGATTTGGAGGTTTTCATGAATTGATATTGTTTAACAAGGTTAAGGTAATAATTTGTATTTCCATGTTTCTTTATTTTTATTTCTTATATGTTTTTTGAACAAACTTTTGTTAAAACTTAAAACCGTACAATAAGTATCCCATTTTTCTTCTATATATGTATATAGATTGACATGAAATGCCACTTGTATTTGTTTTTACATGACCTCCATAACAAGAATTATCCCTTTCAGAATTAAATGTCAATGTTAAGAAAAAGAATTGAGTTACATTTATAATAACTTTTTTCTATCAATCAATCAATCAATCAATCAATCGTACCTAATAATACCACCTAGGGCAGTGTCTGGGGAGGGTGTATGGTACGCAGCCTTACCCTCATTCCAAAGAATGAAGAGGTTGTTTCCTTTAAAAGACCAACGACTTGTGTGTATGCACAAATATGTGTGTCCTAGGTAAGCAATGATCCATAAACATAAGTACGGAAAGCGAGACAATGATAAACAATGATACAATATCTCAGCCCATGTCCTTCTTCACATGGGACTTACCGTAAAAAGCTTCGTTCATTGGTTCATTGTTGTAAGCCTCTTCTATTTCTCCTACTGCACTCCTTTTGATGCCTCAAACGCCATATTTCCCTTGGAGATCACTCTCCAAACTAAATATTTGAAGTACCACAAACCTGTCAAAAAAACTAAAATAACACACAATCCATCTACCATATCATGTAATTAGTCATATGGCATTAAAAAATGACACTGTAGCACCTACACGAGCAACTAAGACTATTAATAACTATGAGAATAAACTACCAAACTTATGAAGTATAAGTACTAGACAAATAAAATTATTACCAACTACCAAAAAGTGCACTAAATGACAAACTACACATGCAAACTACGAAAGTCCAAACTAATCTGCCACCTTTATCCTCCTGCGCCAAGATCTCCTATCTGAGGTCATGTCAGCACTGAGGTTTAGGGCCCTTAAGTCCAGCGTGAGTAGATCAGCCCAAATCCTCCTTGGCCTCCCTCTCCTTCTTGATCCTGATACCACTAAATCCTCCACCCTGTGCACTGGAGTAGCTATCCTTCTTCGCCTAATATTCCCAAACCAACACAATCGACCTTCCCTCACTTTTTCTGCAATAGGCGCAACTCGTAATTTATTCCTGAAAAAAACCATTTGACAATCTATCCAACATGGTACGTCCATAAATCCACTTTAACAGTCTCATTTCCGCCACCTCTAACCTACACTCTTGAGCCTTTTTCAATGCCCAGCACTCCGACCCGTATAACAAGGCCGGTATGATCGCTACCCTATAAAGTTTTCCTTTTACTCTGAAAGGAACCCTCCTATCACATAATATTCCTGTAGCAGCCCTCCATTTTAGCCATCCTGATTTGATACGATATGTAACATCCGCATCTATCCCCCCTTCCTTATGCAAAATGGAACCCAGATACCTGAAATTATCTTTGGGGGGCAATACTTGATCGGCCATCAGAACATCCACCCCCTCACCATTCGGTAGTTTACTAAAGTTACACCACAAAAATTCCGTCTTAGATCGACTAATCCGTAATCCATTAGACTCCAATATATACCTCCATCGCTCTAATGTTACATTAACTGCAACCCTTGTCTCCTTAATTATGACTATATCATCCGCGAATAGTATACACCAAGGTACACCATCCTGAATACCCCTAGTTAGAACATCCATTATAAATGCAAAAAGAAATGGGCTTAGCGAGGATCCTTGGTGAAGTCCTATTCCTACCGGAAAGTAATGAGCATCCCCAACCGTGTTCGAACACACGTCCTTACCTAAAAATACATTTCTTGTATCACCCTCAAATATATCCATGGCACCCCTTTAGCCACCAAACTTTCCCAAATAACCATTTATCCACTCATTTCCGGCCATCTATAATCTTATCTACCCCCTCTACTCTCTAACATACACAATTTCTGAAATTATTTCTGTGTTATTATTTCATTTATGAAAAATAAATGCGAGAGAAGAGATTTGATCTTTTTTATTAAATAATACAAACGTCCTTCCTTTATCCAAGAAAACTGTGGTTTATTCATCCAAAGCAATATACAAACATGTTCCCATCCCGGTTTACTCGTAATTACTTTGTTATTTTTCTCCCCCAGTTCTCCGGGTTTGGCAAACAACTCCTTACTTGATCCACCACCAAACAAACACAACCACATATAAATATACTTCAACTGGTGTACAAATTGCCTCTGAATGGACTAGATTCTCCGATAGTACCAAAATAAAAGGGCCAATATTAAAAGAAATACAGGGAGATGAAAGCCTTGTCAACAGGTTTGATAATTAGGGTATCTATAGGAGTTGTCATTAGATATATTTCCTTGTTATTTATTTATTTATAGTTTATTTGCATTTTATAGTTTCTTGTTATATAGTGTGTATTTTTCATTTATAAGTTGTGTGTTTTCGTGCAATAGAGTTATCTTTAATTGATGGATTTGGTAAGAAGTAGGGGTGATGGTGGTGATAGTGGTAGTAATTTAGGAAGAAGAGTTTCTCGGGAGGGGCAAAGGTCAGCTAATGTCTATTTCGAGTAGGTATGCTGAATGTAGGTTCTCTGACCGGGAAATTTTTAGAACTTGTGGATATGTTAAAGAAAAAAAAGGTGGATGTGATTTGCATTCAGGAAACTAAGTGGAAGGGTAGTATTACTAAGGAAGCTAACGGGTTTAAATTATGGTATTCAGGGGTTGATAATACGAGGAATGGTGTGGGTATTTTGATAAGTTCACTCTTGAAGGAGAATATAGTAGAAGTGAGTAGAGTCAGTGATAGGATTATAAAGATTAAACTCATAGTTAATGCAGAGATCGTTAATTTTGTAAGTGTGTATGCACCCCATTTTGGTTTGAGTGAGTTAGCGAGAAAGTTTTTTGAGATTGTTTGGATGAAATAGTTAGGTTGATACCTAGGGACCATAATTTATATATAGGAGGTGATTTTAATGGTCATATTGGCGAACAATTAGATGGTTATGTAGGCATTCATGGGGGTTTTAGTTTTGGGTTGAGGAACAAGAGTGGGTGGGATCTTTTGGAGTTTGCTTTGGCACATTAATTAATGATTGTTAATTCTTAGTTTTAAAAAAAGGGATGATCATCTGATTACTTTTAGGAGTGGAGGTTGTAACTCATAAATCGATTATCTTCTTATGAGAAAAGGCAACATGCATTGTAAAGATTATAAAGTATTCCCGAGTGAGGCGTGTACTACTCAACATCGTTTATTGGTAATGGATATATGTATAAGGAAAAGAGTAGTACAAGATAATAGAGAGGTGACACCGAACATTTTATGGAAAAATCTAAAGGGAGACAAAGTAGGTATATTTAAAGAAAGGATTGGGTTGGCAAAAGACGAATTTTATGATAGGATGTTAATAGAATGTGAAATCGAACCAAAAAATGATGTTAAACAAAATTAAATCATATATTAAGAAATTTATTTTTTAAAAATACAGAACATTATACAATTTATAAAAATATAGAACATAAAAATTAAAGCATATAACAATAGAGATAGAAAGAATTATAAAATATATAAGACAAACAAATTACATAAGAAGTAAAAATCCTAAACCTCTAAAAAAGTAGTGAATCCTTAAAAGTTTTTTAAGTGTTAAAAAATATTTGGCAAATGACAATTAATGGAAGAAATATCTATTTTTACTGCATTTAATATAGAACATGGGTTTGTAGATGGCAAGAAATATATTGGAGGTTGAGATCCAAAAATTATAGACTTTGTCATGCATCAAGATAAGTCATCGGGTCCACATGGGTTGAAGCCGGAATTTTTCAAACTTATTGGAATATTGTTAGAAGATATGTTGTTCAATTTTGTGGGACTTTCTTTGATACAGAACATGAGAACATGGGCCAAGGGAACTAAATCTTACGCTTATACATCTTATTTAGATATTCAACCTATCTCTCTTGATAATGTTCTGATGCGTATATTATCTAAGGTGCTGGAGAATAAGTTTAAATGATGTTTAAACTCGATAATGTTTAACAAACAAAGTGCTTTTAATGAAGGGAGGCTATTAACTTATAATGAAATGATTGCATTTGAAGTCATACGGAAAAAAGGATGTGGTTGGTTTAAAAATTGATATTTTTAAGGCATAAGATAGGTTGGAATAAAGATTTATTAAACAAATGTTGCATAAATTTGGTTTGCACTGAGCCAGGATTTCTAGGATTATGATATGTGTTCTAAAATTCTCATATAGTTTTGTACACAGTAGTGGAATTTTTGTTGATGTGCATCCGCAACGGTGACTTCGACATGGAGATCCAATCTCTCCCTACTTGTATATTCTATGCGCGGAAGGTTTAAATCTATCATTAGAAAGTTAGAAGAAACATGTTTGCTTCATGGAGTTAAGGTTGCTAGAGGAGCTCCAAGTATCTCCCATGTATTATTTGGTGATGATTATTTTTTCTTTTTCAAGCAACGAGTGTAGACGGAAGGAATATGAAGTGTATTTTATAGAGGTGTGAGCGTTTGTCTTGACAAGTTGTCCATTATATTAAGTCTACTGTGTTCTTTAGTCCTAATACTTGTGCTGATAATTGAACACTCATATGTCATATCCCGGGGGTTGAAGAAATTGAATTGATAAACCATGAAAATATCTTGAAATGTCAATATAGTGGTGGTCTGAGAGTTAGGAGTTTGAGGAACTTCCATACAATTATGCTTGCCAAGCAATATTGGAGAATCATTAGTGGAACATCTAACATATACTTTAACTTACTCCCCTTCGGTGGTGGGCTCCACAATTGTGCAAGATAGGTCAGCCTAGAGTTTTTCTAGTTCAATGTTTAACAATTGTTTATTTCCATTGGGTATGGCCTCTGAATGCTTGCTTTTACCACCGGTGTCATTCTCTTCATAATCTTGATCTTTGTGGAGATTTTTAATCATGATGATTCTTGTTGTCCCCTGGTCTTCTCTCATTTCCACGATACCCTTCTCAGTTGGGTACTACATCTTGAGATTGGGGATTGACCCAATAGCTTGGAAGGCCAAAAAGAATGGTTCTCCTAGGAGTGCATTGTAGGGGATTTTAGAATCTTACGATGTAGAATTTTACTTATTTTACGATGTAGAATTTTACCTATATGACATTTTATTGGTACTAATATGTAAAGTAATCGTACATTCACAAGGTATATGCAGTCCGTCGAAGGCCTCAAGAGGTACCTCATGGCATGGCTCCACCTGTAGTCCAGATAGGTTCATTTTGCTATATGTCCGATGAAATAAGATATTAGACGAACTCCCTTCATCTACTAACAATTTCCATATATTATTTCCCCGATGACATGGTGGATTATCAGCGGATCTTCATAAGGTTATATGACATCCTTGTAGTCCTCTTTCTTGAAGGAGAGCGACATAGTCTATCTAGAAGGGCTGAACTAGTATAAATTATAAACTTGACGAGCATACCTTTTATTGAAATTTTTACTGTCAACTCAAAGCATATTGCTTCCCGAATTTGTCTTCACCTCTCCCTGATATCTCATTTTTGGCTCTGTATTCCTTGTCTCATTCGGCCCCATCTCATCCCTCGAGTCTCTTAGAAATTCATTGAGTTCTTCAGCCTTGATCATTTTTTCAATCAGCTTCTTTAAGTGAAAACATTCATCACTATTTTGCTCATTATATTCTTGGTAGTAACAATACATATCGGAATTCTTCTTGTGGTTGGCCATCTTAATTTTAGCTGGTCGGAAGAAAACTGGGTTGCCTTTTATTTAGTGGAAAATTTTGGAAATCAGCGCATTAAGTGGTGTAAACCCAGTCAATTATCTAACTCTTCGCCTTTCCAAGCCTCAATCCGTTTCCTTCTTATCATTAACCATTTAATTCATTTCGGGAGTATTCGTAGTGGCTTGACAGCCGGTTACGGTCACCTCTTCGAGGCTCCCTATATCCCTCCAGAATCTCCATCTTCCTTCAAATGTACTTACCCCTCATATATATACTATTCATGGACTTTGGGATATAATCATAAATTGAGAATAAAAAGGGAAAAACATATAAATTTTATTGAAATTGGAAATTCATATAATGTCCTACATGCTTCGCCATTAGGAGATTCAAATAGCATTACTAAAGTAAATGACTAAATTTAATAATCCAAAATAAATAAACAGGAAGGCTTTAGAGAGGTGTACTAGAAAAATTTGCGGAATCTGGAAGTGTACCAAGTGTTTTTAATAGGTTCGCATTCCAAAGTCTTTAGCTTATACGTTCCCGGCCTTATGACTTATGCTACAAAGTAAGGGTGTCTCCAATTTGCCTGAAGTTTTCCTTGCATAGCAGACATTGAAATTGCTAACTTCCTCACCACTAGGTAATCGACAAAGAAAGTGTGCTCCTTTACACACTAATCATAATATTGGGTTTCCTGAAGTTGGTATTTGAGGTTTCTATGGCGAGCTACTTCGCTTTCTTCTTCAAGAAGGTCTATATTGGCTCTTAGGCCAACTTCGTTGCTTTACAAATTAAACACTTCGGTTCGGTAAGTTGATAATCTAAAAAGTATTTCGATCGTGGATGGTCTTGGGGTTATCCGATAAGCCCACAAGACCCATCATAATTCTTCACCCGATAAATCTTTGGCTTCGCCCAACCTCTCTTTGATTCCATCGAAAATAATCTTATTTATTTCTTCATGCACCCCATTGCCTTGAGGATGACCCAGAGAGCTGAATTTTTGTTGGATCTCGAATTGGTGCAAGAAATTCATTTTATCATTCCTTTTAATTCCAATGATTAAATAAATAAAGCAATTCGTAATTTTTTTTAAAAGCTGTATCATTTTTCTCAAATGTATAACTTGTCTGTCAAAATTTTTTTATTGTATCTTATACCTCGAAAAATTTAATTTGATTAAATGTTGTTATAAAATAAATATTAATTTGTATATGACGATAAATATGTGCATTATAGTGAGAGGTTTTTTAGACTTGAATCTATTGTAGTAGTGCTTATATTATTGTTAGTTAGGGTTGTAGTAGTACTTATATTAGTGCTAGTTGAGGTTAGTGGGGATTTTATAAATAATATCACTAAAAAAATTAAAATTTTCGAGAAAATATCATTTTTAAGTTAAATTTTTATACAATGCTACCACTTGATTTTTAGAATCTCATTTTGTTTACAATACAAAATAAATTAGAGTAATACTTCTTTACCTATTCGCTTGTAAATATACATCGAATTAATTTATATAATACATGGAGCACACTTTGTTAGATCTTATTTTTATAGAAGGAAAAGAATTCGAAATTTGTAATAAGAAATTGATACTAAAATAGGGAAACAATTTAAACTGTATTCCGCACATTAAAACCCATCATACACAATTGGGTCCTATAAAATATAGGATATAAAAAAGGTAGGTAAAACCCTAATATGACAAATGAACTTATACATGGTTAGAAAATAATAATTTGGTGTTATTTTTATTTTTTATGAAAGAGTATTTTGGTATGAAAGAGTGTTTTGGTTCTCCAACAAGATTTTGAGGTTATCATGAATTGATGTTATTTAACAAGATTAAGGTAATAATTTGAATTTCATTGTTTCTTCATGTTGGCTAAGAAATACTATTGTCCTTTAAAAAGGTATTGTTATGTAAAAAAGTGAAAAGGCTGTAAATCATTTTAAAAATATTAAATATATTTTAATATGTGTTCCTAATCTATGTAAAAGAAAAGTTTTGCGATATTTAAAATATAATAAAAGGATAAAAATAGAGATATGAGTAAGAGTTCTGTAAGAAAAAGAACAAAAAAAGTACAACCAAACCACTGGTTATTATTAGAAGTTACTAGGTTTTATGAAGCTTCCTCTAGAATTAGTTACTAACACGTGGTTGTTATTAAAAGTTAATAGGTTTTATGAACCTTCATCTTTATATACATATATATCTATATAGTCTTAATCTAATACAAACAAATATATATATATATAGTCTTAATCCAAAATATACTATATTAAAATACAAATTTCACCACCCAACACACAACTCCACCTTATTTCCTCTATTTTTAATTGAATTTTTCGCGTTAACTGGTGAACTCTTTTTACATCCTCCAATAATCAGTATGAATATCATATTTGATATATTTCGGCTATAAATCAGTAATTATGCTTACGAGAATCCCTAAAATCTACCGGTTCCTGAAATAGTATTGATTTCAGCTTAGTGATTGAGGTAAGCTTAAATAATGATTTCTCTTCAAAATATAGCAAATATGCTATGCAAATTGTTGAGCGGGAGATGGAGAAAAATATGGTAAAATTATTTTTATATATTAAGTTAACGATTAATGGGAAAAATCAAATTAAAAACGATTCAGAAAATATATACATGAACACATAATGTACATGGATGAGAGAGAAAGAGACTAAACATGTATGTCTTATTGGTTAGTAGTTTGTATTCTAATATTGGTTTGTATTTGGATGAAGTTTTCCATGTTTAACGGGCATTGACATTGCTAACTTCCGGGTAACTGAAAAAGAAATTGTGCTTTTTTACACCTCAATCATAATAATGGGCTCCCTGAAGTTGGTATTTTAGGTTTTTCTGGTGGACTACTTCACTTTCTTCTTCAAGAAGGTCTACATTAGCTCTTAGGCCAACTTTATTGCTTTCCAAATCAAACACTTCGGTGGGGAAAGTGTCTAGACCCATTTCAACCACGAGAAGAGAATGAGTTCGACAAGCCAATGTGAAAGGCGTTTTGCTCGTGGATGATCTTTGCATTTTTAGATAAGTCCAAAAGACCCATCACAAATTTTCGGCACATAAATCTTTGGCTTCTCCCAACCACTTTTTGATTCCATCGAAAAAAATCGTAGTTGTGGCTTCAATCTCCCAATTTCCTTACGATGACCGACATAGGTGAATTTTTGTAGGATCTCGAATTGGTGCAAGAAATTCATTTTATCATTCATTTTAATTTCTATGTTAAATTAACAAAGCAATTAGTAATATTTTTAAAAATTGTATCATTTTTCTCATACGTATAACTTGTTTGTCAAACATTTAGTATCCTATCTTATACCTCTAAAAATTTAATTTTATTAAATGTTGTTATGTAAATATTAATTTTATGTGACAATAAATTTGTGCGTTATAGTGAGAGGTATTTTACACTTAAATCTATTGTAATAGTACTTCTATTATTATTAGTTAGGGTTGTAGTAGTACTTATATTATTGTTAGTTGAGGTAAGTGGGGAATTTATATATAATCTCACTTAATAAAATTTAAAATTTTGGAGAAAATATCATTTTTAAGTTACATTTTTTATACAATACTTACCACTTGATTTTTAGAATCTCATTTAATTCATAATACAAAATAAATTAGATTAATACTTTTTTACCTATAGGCTTGTACATGTACAACCAATTAATTTATATAATACCGAACACACTTTGTTAGATCATATTTTTATAAAAAGTAAAAAAATTCGAAATTTGTAATAAAAATAGGATACTATAACAAAAAACAATTTAAACTATATGAGGCCCATTAACATCAGTGATACATAATTGGACCCTACAAAATAGAGGATATGAAAAAGGTAGGTAAAACCCTAATATAAGCAACTAGTACATGGCTCTAAAATAATAAATTGGTGTTATTTGTATTTTCTGTGAAAGAGTATTTTGGTTAACAACATTTGGTGGTTATCATGAATTAATGTTATTTACCAAGGTTAAGGTAATAATTTGAATTTCTTCATTTTCCTTTCTTATGCGTTTTTTCCACAAATTATATATAAATATTAAAACACTACAATAAGTATCCTATTTTTCTTGTACATATGTATATATGTTGACATGAAATGTCACTTGTATTTGTTTTTACATGACCTCCATTTCAAGAATTATCCTTTTCAACATTATATGTCAAGGTAAGAAAAACAAATTTAGTTATATTTATATTATATTTTTTGTTCCTCATAAATAATATGCATGATACATTAAAAAACAAAAAATTATAGATAGGAAGCCCACATATTATTTATATTTATGTTCATATTTGTTTAATTATCTTATTAAATTTATTTTATATTTATGTGTGACCTTACTTAGGAGACATTTGGACATGAATTATTTTTTTCTTGTTATTTGCAACAAGTTCCACAAAAAATGATGAAAATTCTTAAGTTCATTATCTTTGTCCTCTTTATCAATGCTCCAAGTCCCTTCTCTTTCTCCTCTTCAGCAATCTAGGCGTGTAAGCTTTCTTTGTAATTTTTTAGCTTTTCTTATGCAAACATTTAACATAAATGCAGTTGTGCGTTGACACTTAACCTCTAGAGTGTCTCAAATTTCCTTGACTTTTTTGCATCCAATCACCCTATTGGATATCATACTGTCTGTTATGCAAAAGATGTCCAAGTTTTATATTTTTCATAATAGATTAATGATCCCCATGATAGTAATCCTTTTTATCCTTTTCAATCATATTTTTTTCTTCATCAAGAATAACAACAACTAGTTTCATGGGCCTATGAGGCCCATCATACATCATGTTCAAGTATTGAGGATCTGTTACCTCTAAACATATGGCCATCTTGACTTTAGAGAAAGGATATTCATTAATCTTCAAGATTAGAAATTTGATGGATTGATATATGTTCATATTATGGTTGATTTGGTTTCTTGCTAGTGGTGGTGGAAGATTTTCTTGAGTTTCTTTATCTTCCATTAATGATTATTTTATCGAATTAGGTACTCAATAATGAAGAACAATTTTTATATTAATGGATAAAAGTTGATTAAGGCTCTCTCAGATGATGTGCAACTATCCTTGAGAGCTTCTATTAGTTATATACTAATACATCAATTTCTTGAGACATGAATTTTTTTGAAGTTTTGTCTTTGTTATCCATTTTTGAATATTCACCAAATAGCTCAATTTAGACCCATATGGGGTAGGTTGTGGGGTTGGACAAAAATTGAGTTAGGTTTTGGACTGGACTACACTTTGAATTTAGATTTTGGTCTCCTTTTTTATTATATTTTTTTAAAATTTACAACATATTTCTAGAGCATAGGTACGTTAAGAGTTTGGAGATCTTATTATTTTTTTGTATTTTTTTAACATATTGAAATGATTAAAGAATTATTTATTCCAATCAATCATTTGGATTAAAATAACTCAAAGGACTATAAAAAATGGTGAGTACCATATATAAGTAATATAAATGATATTTAAATAATTTTAATATATTTTTGTGAGCATTAATTATTTGTTGAAAATATATTCTCATTATAAAATAAAGTTACAAACTTATAATTCTTTCCATAAATGATTACTTTGTATAATTATTAAAATATTTTTTCAAAAAAATTATATTGTCTAACTCTAATATAACTGGTAGATTCAAATTATAACTAAAAATTACAAAGTTGGTATAAAATTTAACTTGTCATTTTCTACCATTTGTTAGTTAGAAAAAAAAAGCTTAGTGGGCCACATAATAGTCATTTCTTACCAAACTCAATAAAATTATGATGAACTACTTAAAACCTTAGACCAAGCTTAGTAGTGATCACAACACAACAAACCATCATGTTGTTATTTAAGATTGTTTGCACCATATATGAGCTTAATGACATTGCTGTTTAAGCATCATGACAGCAAGCTCTCATAAAACAGTAATTTATTTTAGCAAGCTATGATCACGTTATTCAAAACAATAGCAGGCCGAGATGGACAGTCCAGATTCAACAAGGAAACAAATTTTTAAGGAGAAATTTTAGGAATTTCTTTTAATAAATTGTAAGGAGTCTCTATTATATTATATATGGTTTATATATATTAGAACTCAGTTATAAAATATTTTCTAACTTTAAAATAGTTCCTAATTTGTAGGAGTTTGTTTTCTTTTCAAACTCTATCTCCTACAAATCTGATTGAAAAATGTTTTATACTCATACAAAATAGAGACTTTTTCTAATCGTTTTTCTTTCTTTCTCTCTTCTATCAAACGTATACATGAACGTTGGAAATCATCCCAACTAATTTAAATGTTAGAATTGGATTCTAACCGTTTTAAGTTGTTGAGGTTGTTTTGAACGTTAGTGTATATTTCTATATGAGTTTTCTTACAGTTTTTATGACTGACGTATTGCACCAAGAACACTGACAACTCATGATCTTTATTGGTTCTAAAATACTCTCAAGCTCTTAATTATATACACCTGTTTTATCTTAAAGAGTCTATAGTTTGAGTTGTAATAACTTTCTCATTCGATTTGTATTGTTCAATTTATATTGATTAGTTGCACGATAGTTGCCTAAGGGAAACAAGGGTTTGGTGAACTAGTGCTAGAGAAGTTTGTACTGCGGGGTAGTATAGTACTTAGAGGGCAGGTTCAAAAATAGGGTTTCAGCAAGCCATTATCAGCAGTTGGGATAAAGGGAGATACATTATTATATCTTGTAGTTGTAAACTTATTGTGATTCAATAATATATTCTCTTACCAAGTTGGTAAGGGACCCGGACGTAGACCATAGGGGATTAAGGGTCGAACCTGGCTAAAATTCTTGTGTGTTCTTATTACTATTCTGCATTTAGTCATCTTAGCTTACCATCATTTTCAGATTATTGAACTGTTTATAAAATCTCAGTAAGCGATTATCGGGTAAAATTTAAAACTAATCTTAGTTTACCATAATCTACATGGACAGTGAAGAATCTCAAAGATAAGGAAGACCTCTCATGAACATATCTCAAAGCTTTCATTTCCAAAATCTACACGGACAGTGAAGAATCACCCTCTAGAACAGGTTATTTGTAATATTACTTATGTACTCAAGACAAGGAAAGGCAATGCAAATTTTTGTGCTTATGCTGCATTTCTAGCTCAAGAGGAACCTAAGAATGTTAAAGAAGCACTCGAAGATGAAAATTGGATCTTGGCTATGCAAGAAGAACTCAATCAATTTGAACAATGTGATGTTTGGGAACTTGTCAAGCCACTAAAGAATACTTCAGTAATTGGTATAAAATGGATTTTCAAGAATAAAGAAGATGAATTTGGTACTGTTACTCGAAATAAAGCAAGGTTTGTGACACAAGGGTACAATCAACAAGAAGGCATTGACTTTGATCAAACTTATGCTCCAGTAGCTAGATTGGAATCAATTAGGATGCTTCTTGCTTATGCATGCTACAAGAAGATCAAGCTACATCAAATGGACATCAAAAGTGCTTTTCTTATTGAATTTATGGAAGAAGAAGTTTATGTCAAGCAACCCCCTGGTTTTGAACATGAACAACATCCAGACTATGTTTGCAAGCTCAAGAAGGCATTATATGGCTTAATGTAAGAATCAAGGGCTTGGTACAAGAGGCTTAGTAAGTTTTGGCCAAAAATGACTTCATTCGAGGTAAAATCGATCCTACTTTATTTACTAGGCAAAATGGTAATGATATTTTGATTGTCGAGATATATGTAGATGATATAATTTTTGGATCCACTAATGATTTTATGTGTCAGTGGTTTTCTAAGTGTATGAGCAGTGAATTTGACATGAGCATGATGGGTGAGCTGAACTATTTTTTGGGACTCCAAATCAAGCAATCTAAGGATGGCATCTATGTTCATCAGTCAAAGTATGTGAAGAACTTGCTGACTAGATTTGGATTTGAGCATGTCAAGTCAAAATCTACACCAATGAATCAAAACAGCAGGGCTGACTTCAGAATGGTAAGGCAGTTGATATGAAAAAATATAGAGGCATGATTGGTAGTCTTTTATATTTTACTGCTTCCCGGGGGGAGATTATGTATAGTATTTGTGTATGTGCTCTTTTTCAAGCTAAACCTAAGGAATCACACTTAAATGTAGTTAAATGAATATTTCGATATTTAAGTAGGACTATTAATCTTGGGTTATTTTATCCTATTACAAGAACATTTGATATTGTGGGGTATAGTGGTGCAGATTATCCAGGATGTCAAACTGATAGAAAGAGCACAAGTGGTGTTTGTACATACTTAGGACAAACTCTTCTATCTTGGCCAAGTAAGAAACAAACTTCAGTTGCATTATCCACAGCAGAAGATTAGTATTTAGTAGGGGGTAGTTGTTTCTCTCAAATTTTGTGGATGCTTCACATTCTACGAGATTTTGGAATCAAGTGTGGCAAAATTCCAATCTATTATGACAATACTAGCACCATCAACATATCAAAGAATCTTGTGAATTACTCAAGAACAAAGAATATTGATTTTCATCACCATTTCTTGAGAGATAATGCTGCCAAAGGTAAGATTAAATTATTTTTTATGCCTACTGAATATCAATTGGAAGATATCTTTACAAAACCCCTTGGCGAAGCAAGATTTTCTACCATTGGAAGAGAACTTGTCATGTGCAGTGGATAATTGCAAGCTATCTTTAGAAATTTGGTAATGTTAGCTTACTATTAATTTTCATGTTAGCTTACTATGATTGTTTATTAAATATCTTAATTTGTGTTTGATTTGATTTATTAATTTTGACATGCCATTATCTGTTTATTGGTGCTTACTTGTTTGTGTGTTTTGATGCTTTCTTTTCTCCAAAAGAGGATGCTCTCAACACTTCTGATCAGCCCTCAACCTAGATCTTTTTGATGCTTTAAGGTGACGAAATTTAGGAGATTTATGTTTATTTAAGGTTTATTTAAGACTTGTTTCATCCGTTGGTTTATGGTTAATCTGGTGTGGTTTGCTACTTGGTTTATGAACTTGGTTTATGATAGTTATTTTTGCTTAATACTTGATTTGCTTTGGTTATGTTAAAAATTGGTTAGGTAATGATATGCTGCTATGTTGGTTGTATTGGATATGCATTTGTTGTTATTTACAGTTTAATTATTTGCAGTAGTGTGTTATAAAGTATTTCTTAATTTTGAGATATGCATAGATTTAGGGGAAATTTTATAAGTCTCCTAAATGTGTGTAATCATAAAAAAGGGGGAGATTGTAACTCCTTAGTTTTGATGATCACAACACAGCAAGCCATTATGTTGTTATTTAAGACTGTTTGTAGGATATATCATCTTAATGACATTGTTGTTTAAGCATCATGACAGCAAGCTGTCATAAGACAGTAATCTATTTCGGCAAGCTATGATCACATTATTCAGAACAATAGCAAGCCAAGATGGACAGTCCAGACTCAACAAGGAAATATATTTTCAAGAAGATATTTCAGGAATTTCTTTTAACGAATTATAAGGACTTCTCTATTATATTATACGTGGTTTATATATATTAGAGCTCAGTTACAAAAAAATTTCTAACTTTAAAACAGTTCCTAATTTGTAGGAGTTTGTTTTCTTTTCAAACTATATCTCGTAGAAATCTGATAAAAAATGTTTTATACTCATACAAAATAGAAGAGACTTTTTCTGATCATTTTTCTTTCTTTATCTCTTCTATTAAACGTATATATGAATGTTGGAAATCATCCCAACTAATTTAAACGTTAGAATTGGATTCTAACTGTTGTAAGTTGTTGAGATTGTTTTAAACGTTAGTGTATATTTATATACGAGTTTTCTTGCAGTTTTTATGACTGATGTATTGTAGCAAGAACACTCACAACTCACTGATCTTTATTGGTTCTAAAATACTCTTCAGCTTTTAATTATATACACGTGTTTTATCTTAGAGAGTCTATAGTTTGAGTTGTAATTACTTTGTCATTCCATTTGTATTGTTTAATTTGTATTGATTAGTTGATGGATAGTTGGCTAACAGAAATAAGGGTTTGGTGAACTAGTGCAAGAGAAGTTTGTACTACCGGCTAATGTAGTACTTAGAGGGCAGGTTTAGAAACAGGGTTTTAGCAAGCCATTATTCAATAATATATAGTGACCATAGGGGATTACGGGACGAACGCGGCTAAAATTCTTGTCTGTTCTTATTACTTTTCTGCATACTATTTTCTGCACTGCATTTAGTCTTTTAGGTTACCATCATTGTCAGATTATTAAGTGTTTATAAAATCTCAGTAAGGGATTATCCGGTAAAATTTAAAACTAATCTTAGTTAGCCATAATCACCGTCCCATAACACATATTTTTTTTACTTTTTCATCTAAAATTCATAATTTTACATATCTTTTTAAAATATATTTTTTTGAATTAAAGTTTAATATTTATTATTTTATTCAAAAAAGAAATTCGAGAACTAATATATGAACCTATCCTCCTTATTCATCTTAAAATCATAATGGAATTATATTTTGGTACATATTAGACAAAATAATGTCTTTGTGTACTGGTCAACCTTTTTGTGAATGCTAGCAAAAAAATACAAAGTGGGCTGACTTGGCCCCTTTGCATTTCCTACTTTGTGGAAAAACCCAAAATTTATTAGAAAACTTGTCTATTGAAAATTTTGAGTTAAAAAAATATAAGCATGGTTTTCAATAATAAATTTTTATTACAGTTGAAAATATTAAAAATATTCATGATAATTACGTCAAAGTACATATGGTCAAGTCAGACCATTATAATTTCAAAATAAAATTGATTAATAATTAAATAAAAATCAACAGTCATATTATCATTCATTTTAATTCTTATGTTTAAATAAACAAAGCAATTAGTAAATATTTTTATAAACCGTATCATTTTTCTCATACGTATAAATTTTTGTCAAATTTTTTTATCCTATCTTATACCTGTAGAAATTTAATTTGATTAAATGTGGTTATGTAAATATTATTTTGTGCATGACAAATAATTTATTATTATTAGTTAGGGTTGTATTAGTACATATATTATTGTTAATTGAGGTCAATAGGTGGTTTATATATAATCTCACTATATAAAATATAGAATTTTCGAAAAAATGTCATTTTGAAGTTATGTTTTTTATACACTGCTTACCACTTGATTTATAGAATGTCATTTTATTTACAACAAAAAATAAATTAGAGTAATACTTCTTTAGGCTTTTACATCCACATCCAATTAATTTACATAATACATGGAGCAAAGTATATTGAATCAAAAATTTCAACTATATTGGGCCCATTGAAACCCATGATATACAACTGGGCCTGCAAAATGGAGTTTATAAAAAAGGTAGGTAAAACCCTAATACGAGCACAAGTGGGCGCAGCCTTACAAACAAAATAAACTTGTACATGGCTATAAAATAGTATTTTGGTATTATTTGTATTTTCTATAAAAAAGTGTTTTGGTGTTCTAAGGTTAAACACATCTCCAAATGAATTGGTGGAGGATTAAGTAGATAAGATTTGGAGGTTTTCATGAATTGATGTTGTTTAACAAGGTTAAGGTAATAATTTGTATTTCCATGTTTCTTTATTTTTATTTCTTATATGTTTTTTGAACAAACTTTTGTTAAAACTTAAAACCGTACAATAAGTATCCCATTTTTCTTCTATATATGTATATAGATTGACATGAAATGCCACTTGTATTTGTTTTTACATGACCTCCATAACAAGAATTATCCCTTTCAGAATTAAATGTCAATGTTAAGAAAAAGAATTGAGTTACATTTATAATAACTTTTTTCTATCAATCAATCAATCAATCAATCAATCGTACCTAATAATACCACCTAGGGCAGTGTCTGGGGAGGGTGTATGGTACGCAGCCTTACCCTCATTCCAAAGAATGAAGAGGTTGTTTCCTTAAAAGACCAACGACTTGTGTGTATGCACAAATATGTGTGTCCTAGGTAAGCAATGATCCATAAACATAAGTACGGAAAGCGAGACAATGATAAACAATGATACAATATCTCAGCCCATGTCCTTCTTCACATGGGACTTACCGTAAAAAGCTTCGTTCATTGGTTCATTGTTGTAAGCCTCTTCTATTTCTCCTACTGCACTCCTTTTGATGCCTCAAACGCCATATTTCCCTTGGAGATCACTCTCCAAACTAAATATTTGAAGTACCACAAACCTGTCAAAAAAACTAAAATAACACACAATCCATCTACCATATCATGTAATTAGTCATATGGCATTAAAAAATGACACTGTAGCACCTACACGAGCAACTAAGACTATTAATAACTATGAGAATAAACTACCAAACTTATGAAGTATAAGTACTAGACAAATAAAATTATTACCAACTACCAAAAAGTGCACTAAATGACAAACTACACATGCAAACTACGAAAGTCCAAACTAATCTGCCACCTTTATCCTCCTGCGCCAAGATCTCCTATCTGAGGTCATGTCAGCACTGAGGTTTAGGGCCCTTAAGTCCAGCGTGAGTAGATCAGCCCAAATCCTCCTTGGCCTCCCTCTCCTTCTTGATCCTGATACCACTAAATCCTCCACCCTGTGCACTGGAGTAGCTATCCTTCTTCGCCTAATATTCCCAAACCAACACAATCGACCTTCCCTCACTTTTTCTGCAATAGGCGCAACTCGTAATTTATTCCTGAAAAAACCATTTGACAATCTATCCAACATGGTACGTCCATAAATCCACTTTAACAGTCTCATTTCCGCCACCTCTAACCTACACTCTTGAGCCTTTTTCAATGCCCAGCACTCCGACCCGTATAACAAGGCCGGTATGATCGCTACCCTATAAAGTTTTCCTTTTACTCTGAAAGGAACCCTCCTATCACATAATATTCCTGTAGCAGCCCTCCATTTTAGCCATCCTGATTTGATACGATATGTAACATCCGCATCTATCCCCCCTTCCTTATGCAAAATGGAACCCAGATACCTGAAATTATCTTTGGGGGGCAATACTTGATCGGCCATCAGAACATCCACCCCCTCACCATTCGGTAGTTTACTAAAGTTACACCACAAAAATTCCGTCTTAGATCGACTAATCCGTAATCCATTAGACTCCAATATATACCTCCATCGCTCTAATGTTACATTAACTGCAACCCTTGTCTCCTTAATTATGACTATATCATCCGCGAATAGTATACACCAAGGTACACCATCCTGAATACCCCTAGTTAGAACATCCATTATAAATGCAAAAAGAAATGGGCTTAGCGAGGATCCTTGGTGAAGTCCTATTCCTACCGGAAAGTAATGAGCATCCCCAACCGGTGTTCGAACACACGTCCTTACCTAAAAATACATTTCTTGTATCACCCTCAAATATATCCATGGCACCCCTTTAGCCACCAAACTTTCCCAAATAACCATTTATCCACTCATTTCCGGCCATCTATAATCTTATCTACCCCCTCTACTCTCTAACATACACAATTTCTGAAATTATTTCTGTGTTATTATTTCATTTATGAAAAATAAATGCGAGAGAAGAGATTTGATCTTTTTTATTAAATAATACAAACGTCCTTCCTTTATCCAAGAAAACTGTGGTTTATTCATCCAAAGCAATATACAAACATGTTCCCATCCCGGTTTACTCGTAATTACTTTGTTATTTTTCTCCCCCAGTTCTCCGGGTTTGGCAAACAACTCCTTACTTGATCCACCACCAAACAAACACAACCACATATAAATATACTTCAACTGGTGTACAAATTGCCTCTGAATGGACTAGATTCTCCGATAGTACCAAAATAAAAGGGCCAATATTAAAAGAAATACAGGGAGATGAAAGCCTTGTCAACAGGTTTGATAATTAGGGTATCTATAGGAGTTGTCATTAGATATATTTCCTTGTTATTTATTTATTTATAGTTTATTTGCATTTTATAGTTTCTTGTTATATAGTGTGTATTTTTCATTTATAAGTTGTGTGTTTTCGTGCAATAGAGTTATCTTTAATTGATGGATTTGGTAAGAAGTAGGGGTGATGGTGGTGATAGTGGTAGTAATTTAGGAAGAAGAGTTTCTCGGGAGGGGCAAAGGTCAGCTAATGTCTATTTTCGAGTAGGTATGCTGAATGTAGGTTCTCTGACCGGGAAATTTTTAGAACTTGTGGATATGTTAAAGAAAAAAAAGGTGGATGTGATTTGCATTCAGGAAACTAAGTGGAAGGGTAGTATTACTAAGGAAGCTAACGGGTTTAAATTATGGTATTCAGGGGTTGATAATACGAGGAATGGTGTGGGTATTTTGATAAGTTCACTCTTGAAGGAGAATATAGTAGAAGTGAGTAGAGTCAGTGATAGGATTATAAAGATTAAACTCATAGTTAATGCAGAGATCGTTAATTTTGTAAGTGTGTATGCACCCCATTTTGGTTTGAGTGAGTTAGCGAGAAAGTTTTTTTGAGATTGTTTGGATGAAATAGTTAGGTTGATACCTAGGGACCATAATTTATATATAGGAGGTGATTTTAATGGTCATATTGGCGAACAATTAGATGGTTATGTAGGCATTCATGGGGGTTTTAGTTTTGGGTTGAGGAACAAGAGTGGGTGGGATCTTTTGGAGTTTGCTTTGGCACATTAATTAATGATTGTTAATTCTTATTTTAAAAAAAGGGATGATCATCTGATTACTTTTAGGAGTGGAGGTTGTAACTCATAAATCGATTATCTTCTTATGAGAAAAGGCAACATGCATTGTAAAGATTATAAAGTATTCCCGAGTGAGGCGTGTACTACTCAACATCGTTTATTGGTAATGGATATATGTATAAGGAAAAGAGTAGTACAAGATAATAGAGAGGTGACACCGAACATTTTATGGAAAAATCTAAAGGGAGACAAAGTAGGTATATTTAAAGAAAGGATTGGGTTGGCAAAAGACGAATTTTATGATAAGGATGTTAATAGAATGTGAAATCGAACCAAAAAATGATGTTAAACAAAATTAAATCATATATTAAGAAATTTATTTTTTTAAAAATACAGAACATTATACAATTTATAAAAATATAGAACATAAAAATTAAAGCATATAACAATAGAGATAGAAAGAATTATAAAATATATAAGACAAACAAATTACATAAGAAGTAAAAATCCTAAACCTCTAAAAAAGTAGTGAATCCTTAAAAGTTTTTTAAGTGTTAAAAAATATTTGGCAAATGACAATTAATGGAAGAAATATCTATTTTTACTGCATTTAATATAGAACATGGGTTTGTAGATGGCAAGAAATATATTGGAGGTTGAGATCCAAAAATTATAGACTTTGTCATGCATCAAGATAAGTCATCGGGTCCACATGGGTTGAAGCCGGAATTTTTCAAACTTATTGGAATATTGTTAGAAGATATGTTGTTCAATTTTGTGGGACTTTCTTTGATACAGAACATGAGAACATGGGCCAAGGGAACTAAATCTTACGCTTATACATCTTATTTAGATATTCAACCTATCTCTCTTGATAATGTTCTGATGCGTATATTATCTAAGGTGCTGGAGAATAAGTTTAAATGATGTTTAAACTCGATAATGTTTAACAAACAAAGTGCTTTTAATGAAGGGAGGCTATTAACTTATAATGAAATGATTGCATTTGAAGTCATACGGAAAAAAGGATGTGGTTGGTTTAAAAATTGATATTTTTAAGGCATAAGATAGGTTGGAATAAAGATTTATTAAACAAATGTTACATAAATTTGGTTTGCACTGAGCCAGGATTTCTAGGATTATGATATGTGTTCTAAATTTCTCATATAGTTTTGTACACAGTAGTGGAATTTTTGTTGATGTGCATCCGCAACGGTGACTTCGACATGGAGATCCAATCTCTCCCTACTTGTATATTCTATGCGCGGAAGGTTTAAATCTATCATTAGAAAGTTAGAAGAAACATGTTTGCTTCATGGAGTTATGGTTGCTAGAGGAGCTCCAAGTATCTCCCATGTATTATTTGGTGATGATTATTTTTTCTTTTTCAAGCAACGAGTGTAGACGGAAGGAATATGAAGTGTATTTTATAGAGGTGTGAGCGTTTGTCTTGACAAGTTGTCCATTATATTAAGTCTACTGTGTTCTTTAGTCCTAATACTTGTGCTGATAATTGAACACTCATATGTCATATCCCGGGGGTTGAAGAAATTGAATTGATAAACCATGAAAATATCTTGAAATGTCAATATAGTGGTGGTCTGAGAGTTAGGAGTTTGAGGAACTTCCATACAATTATGCTTGCCAAGCAATATTGGAGAATCATTAGTGGAACATCTAACATATACTTTAACTTACTCCCCTTCGGTGGTGGGCTCCACAATTGTGCAAGATAGGTCAGCCTAGAGTTTTTCTAGTTCAATGTTTAACAATTGTTTATTTCCATTGGGTATGGCCTCTGAATGCTTGCTTTTACCACCGGTGTCATTCTCTTCATAATCTTGATCTTTGTGGAGATTTTTAATCATGATGATTCTTGTTGTCCCCTGGTCTTCTCTCATTTCCACGATACCCTTCTCAGTTGGGTACTACATCTTGAGATTGGGGATTGACCCAATAGCTTGGAAGGCCAAAAAGAATGGTTCTCCTAGGAGTGCATTGTAGGGGATTTTAGAATCTTACGATGTAGAATTTTACTTATTTTACGATGTAGAATTTTACCTATATGACATTTTATTGGTACTAATATGTAAAGTAATCGTACATTCACAAGGTATATGCAGTCCGTCGAAGGCCTCAAGAGGTACCTCATGGCATGGCTCCACCTGTAGTCCAGATAGGTTCATTTTGCTATATGTCCGATGAAATAAGATATTAGACGAACTCCCTTCATCTACTAACAATTTCCATATATTATTTCCCCGATGACATGGTGGATTATCAGCGGATCTTCATAAGGTTATATGACATCCTTGTAGTCCTCTTTCTTGAAGGAGAGCGACATAGTCTATCTAGAAGGGCTGAACTAGTATAAATTATAAACTTGACGAGCATACCTTTTATTGAAATTTTTACTGTCAACTCAAAGCATATTGCTTCCCAAATTTGTCTTCACCTCTCCCTGATATCTCATTTTTGGCTCTGTATTCCTTGTCTCATTCGGCCCCATCTCATCCCTCGAGTCTCTTAGAAATTCATTGAGTTCTTCAGCCTTGATCATTTTTTCAATCAGCTTCTTTAAGTGAAAACATTCATCACTATTTTGCTCATTATATTCTTGGTAGTAACAATACATATCGGAATTCTTCTTGTGGTTGGCCATCTTAATTTTTGCTGGTCGGAAGAAAACTGGATTGCCTTTTATTTAGTGGAAAATTTTGGAAATCAGCGCATTAAGTGGTGTAAACCCAGTCAATTATCTAACTCTTCGCCTTTCCAAGCCTCAATCCGTTTCCTTCTTATCATTAACCATTTAATTCATTTCGGGAGTATTCGTAGTGGCTTGACAGCCGGTTACGGTCACCTCTTCGAGGCTCCCTATATCCCTCCAGAATCTCCATCTTCCTTCAAATGTACTTACCCCTCATATATATACTATTCATGGACTTTGGGATATAATCATAAATTGAGAATAAAAAGGGAAAAACATATAAATTTTATTGAAATTGGAAATTCATATAATGTCCTACATGCTTCGCCATTAGGAGATTCAAATAGCATTACTAAAGTAAATGACTAAATTTAATAATCCAAAATAAATAAACAGGAAGGCTTTAGAGAGGTGTACTAGAAAAATTTGCGGAATCTGGAAGTGTACCAAGTGTTTTTAATAGGTTCGCATTCCAAAGTCTTTAGCTTATACGTTCCCGGCCTTATGACTTATGCTACAAAGTAAGGGTGTCTCCAATTTGCCTGAAGTTTTCCTTGCATAGCAGACATTGAAATTGCTAACTTCCTCACCACTAGGTAATCGACAAAGAAAGTGTGCTCCTTTACACACTAATCATAATATTGGGTTTCCTGAAGTTGGTATTTGAGGTTTCTATGGCGAGCTACTTCGCTTTCTTCTTCAAGAAGGTCTATATTGGCTCTTAGGCCAACTTCGTTGCTTTACAAATTAAACACTTCGGTTCGGTAAGTTGATAATCTAAAAAGTATTTCGATCGTGGATGGTCTTGGGGTTATCCGATAAGCCCACAAGACCCATCATAATTCTTCACCCGATAAATCTTTGGCTTCGCCCAACCTCTCTTTGATTCCATCGAAAATAATCTTATTTATTTCTTCATGCACCCCATTGCCTTGAGGATGACCCAGAGAGCTGAATTTTTGTTGGATCTCGAATTGGTGCAAGAAATTCATTTTATCATTCCTTTTAATTCCAATGATTAAATAAATAAAGCAATTCGTAATTTTTTTAAAAGCTGTATCATTTTTCTCAAATGTATAACTTGTCTGTCAAAATTTTTTTATTGTATCTTATACCTCGAAAAATTTAATTTGATTAAATGTTGTTATAAAATAAATATTAATTTGTATATGACGATAAATATGTGCATTATAGTGAGAGGTTTTTTAGACTTGAATCTATTGTAGTAGTGCTTATATTATTGTTAGTTAGGGTTGTAGTAGTACTTATATTAGTGCTAGTTGAGGTTAGTGGGGATTTTATAAATAATATCACTAAAAAAATTAAAATTTTCGAGAAAATATCATTTTTAAGTTAAATTTTTATACAATGCTACCACTTGATTTTTAGAATCTCATTTTGTTTACAATACAAAATAAATTAGAGTAATACTTCTTTACCTATTCGCTTGTAAATATACATCGAATTAATTTATATAATACATGGAGCACACTTTGTTAGATCTTATTTTTATAGAAGGAAAAGAATTCGAAATTTGTAATAAGAAATTGATACTAAAATAGGGAAACAATTTAAACTGTATTCCGCACATTAAAACCCATCATACACAATTGGGTCCTATAAAATATAGGATATAAAAAAGGTAGGTAAAACCCTAATATGACAAATGAACTTATACATGGTTAGAAAATAATAATTTGGTGTTATTTTTATTTTTTATGAAAGAGTATTTTGGTATGAAAGAGTGTTTTGGTTCTCCAACAAGATTTTGAGGTTATCATGAATTGATGTTATTTAACAAGATTAAGGTAATAATTTGAATTTCATTGTTTCTTCATGTTGGCTAAGAAATACTATTGTCCTTTAAAAAGGTATTGTTATGTAAAAAAGTGAAAAGGCTGTAAATCATTTTAAAAATATTAAATATATTTTAATATGTGTTCCTAATCTATGTAAAAGAAAAGTTTTGCGATATTTAAAATATAATAAAAGGATAAAAATAGAGATATGAGTAAGAGTTCTGTAAGAAAAAGAACAAAAAAAGTACAACCAAACCACTGGTTATTATTAGAAGTTACTAGGTTTTATGAAGCTTCCTCTAGAATTAGTTACTAACAAGTGGTTGTTATTAAAAGTTAATAGGTTTTATGAACCTTCATCTTTATATACATATATATCTATATAGTCTTAATCTAATACAAACAAATATATATATATATATAGTCTTAATCCAAAATATACTATATTAAAATACAAATTTCACCACCCAACACACAACTCCACCTTATTTCCTCTATTTTTAATTGAATTTTTCGCGTTAACTGGTGAACTCTTTTTACATCCTCCAATAATCAGTATGAATATCATATTTGATATATTTCGGCTATAAATCAGTAATTATGCTTACGAGAATCCCTAAAATCTACCGGTTCCTGAAATAGTATTGATTTCAGCTTAGTGATTGAGGTAAGCTTAAATAATGATTTCTCTTCAAAATATAGCAAATATGCTATGCAAATTGTTGAGCGGGAGATGGAGAAAAATATGGTAAAATTATTTTTATATATTAAGTTAACGATTAATGGGAAAAATCAAATTAAAAACGATTCAGAAAATATATACATGAACACATAATGTACATGGATGAGAGAGAAAGAGACTAAACATGTATGTCTTATTGGTTAGTAGTTTGTATTCTAATATTGGTTTGTATTTGGATGAAGTTTTCCATGTTTAACGGGCATTGACATTGCTAACTTCCGGGTAACTGAAAAAGAAATTGTGCTTTTTTACACCTCAATCATAATAATGGGCTCCCTGAAGTTGGTATTTTAGGTTTTTCTGGTGGACTACTTCACTTTCTTCTTCAAGAAGGTCTACATTAGCTCTTAGGCCAACTTTATTGCTTTCCAAATCAAACACTTCGGTGGGGAAAGTGTCTAGACCCATTTCAACCACGAGAAGAGAATGAGTTCGACAAGCCAATGTGAAAGGCGTTTTGCTCGTGGATGATCTTTGCATTTTTAGATAAGTCCAAAAGACCCATCACAAATTTTCGGCACATAAATCTTTGGCTTCTCCCAACCACTTTTTGATTCCATCGAAAAAAATCGTAGTTGTGGCTTCAATCTCCCAATTTCCTTACGATGACCGACATAGGTGAATTTTTGTAGGATCTCGAATTGGTGCAAGAAATTCATTTTATCATTCATTTTAATTTCTATGTTAAATTAACAAAGCAATTAGTAATATTTTTAAAAATTGTATCATTTTTCTCATACGTATAACTTGTTTGTCAAACATTTAGTATCCTATCTTATACCTCTAAAAATTTAATTTTATTAAATGTTGTTATGTAAATATTAATTTTATGTGACAATAAATTTGTGCGTTATAGTGAGAGGTATTTTACACTTAAATCTATTGTAATAGTACTTCTATTATTATTAGTTAGGGTTGTAGTAGTACTTATATTATTGTTAGTTGAGGTAAGTGGGGAATTTATATATAATCTCACTTAATAAAATTTAAAATTTTGGAGAAAATATCATTTTTAAGTTACATTTTTTATACAATACTTACCACTTGATTTTTAGAATCTCATTTAATTCATAATACAAAATAAATTAGATTAATACTTTTTTACCTATAGGCTTGTACATGTACAACCAATTAATTTATATAATACCGAACACACTTTGTTAGATCATATTTTTATAAAAAGTAAAAAAATTCGAAATTTGTAATAAAAATAGGATACTATAACAAAAAACAATTTAAACTATATGAGGCCCATTAACATCAGTGATACATAATTGGACCCTACAAAATAGAGGATATGAAAAAGGTAGGTAAAACCCTAATATAAGCAACTAGTACATGGCTCTAAAATAATAAATTGGTGTTATTTGTATTTTCTGTGAAAGAGTATTTTGGTTAACAACATTTGGTGGTTATCATGAATTAATGTTATTTACCAAGGTTAAGGTAATAATTTGAATTTCTTCATTTTCCTTTCTTATGCGTTTTTTTCCACAAATTATATATAAATATTAAAACACTACAATAAGTATCCTATTTTTCTTGTACATATGTATATATGTTGACATGAAATGTCACTTGTATTTGTTTTTACATGACCTCCATTTCAAGAATTATCCTTTTCAACATTATATGTCAAGGTAAGAAAAACAAATTTAGTTATATTTATATTATATTTTTTGTTCCTCATAAATAATATGCATGATACATTAAAAAACAAAAAATTATAGATAGGAAGCCCACATATTATTTATATTTATGTTCATATTTAGTTTAATTATCTTATTAAATTTATTTTATATTTATGTGTGACCTTACTTAGGAGACATTTGGACATGAATTATTTTTTTCTTGTTATTTGCAACAAGTTCCACAAAAAATGATGAAAATTCTTAAGTTCATTATCTTTGTCCTCTTTATCAATGCTCCAAGTCCCTTCTCTTTCTCCTCTTCAGCAATCTAGGCGTGTAAGCTTTCTTTGTAATTTTTTAGCTTTTCTTATGCAAACATTTAACATAAATGCAGTTGTGCGTTGACACTTAACCTCTAGAGTGTCTCAAATTTCCTTGACTTTTTTGCATCCAATCACCCTATTGGATATCATACTGTCTGTTATGCAAAAGATGTCCAAGTTTTATATTTTTCATAATAGATTAATGATCCCCATGATAGTAATCCTTTTTATCCTTTTCAATCATATTTTTTTCTTCATCAAGAATAACAACAACTAGTTTCATGGGCCTATGAGGCCCATCATACATCATGTTCAAGTATTGAGGATCTGTTACCTCTAAACATATGGCCATCTTGACTTTAGAGAAAGGATATTCATTAATCTTCAAGATTAGAAATTTGATGGATTGATATATGTTCATATTATGGTTGATTTGGTTTCTTGCTAGTGGTGGTGGAAGATTTTCTTGAGTTTCTTTATCTTCCATTAATGATTATTTTATCGAATTAGGTACTCAATAATGAAGAACAATTTTTATATTAATGGATAAAAGTTGATTAAGGCTCTCTCAGATGATGTGCAACTATCCTTGAGAGCTTCTATTAGTTATATACTAATACATCAATTTCTTGAGACATGAATTTTTTTGAAGTTTTGTCTTTGTTATCCATTTTTGAATATTCACCAAATAGCTCAATTTAGACCCATATGGGGTAGGTTGTGGGGTTGGACAAAAATTGAGTTAGGTTTTGGACTGGACTACACTTTGAATTTAGATTTTGGTCTCCTTTTTTATTATATTTTTTTAAAATTTACAACATATTTCTAGAGCATAGGTACGTTAAGAGTTTGGAGATCTTATTATTTTTTTGTATTTTTTTAACATATTGAAATGATTAAAGAATTATTTATTCCAATCAATCATTTGGATTAAAATAACTCAAAGGACTATAAAAAATGGTGAGTACCATATATAAGTAATATAAATGATATTTAAATAATTTTAATATATTTTTGTGAGCATTAATTATTTGTTGAAAATATATTCTCATTATAAAATAAAGTTACAAACTTATAATTCTTTCCATAAATGATTACTTTGTATAATTATTAAAATATTTTTTCAAAAAAATTATATTGTCTAACTCTAATATAACTGGTAGATTCAAATTATAACTAAAAATTACAAAGTTGGTATAAAATTTAACTTGTCATTTTCTACCATTTGTTAGTTAGAAAAAAAAAGCTTAGTGGGCCACATAATAGTCATTTCTTACCAAACTCAATAAAATTATGATGAACTACTTAAAACCTTAGACCAAGCTTAGTAGTGATCACAACACAACAAACCATCATGTTGTTATTTAAGATTGTTTGCACCATATATGAGCTTAATGACATTGCTGTTTAAGCATCATGACAGCAAGCTCTCATAAAACAGTAATTTATTTTAGCAAGCTATGATCACGTTATTCAAAACAATAGCAGGCCGAGATGGACAGTCCAGATTCAACAAGGAAACAAATTTTTAAGGAGAAATTTTAGGAATTTCTTTTAATAAATTGTAAGGAGTCTCTATTATATTATATATGGTTTATATATATTAGAACTCAGTTATAAAATATTTTCTAACTTTAAAATAGTTCCTAATTTGTAGGAGTTTGTTTTCTTTTCAAACTCTATCTCCTACAAATCTGATTGAAAAATGTTTTATACTCATACAAAATAGAGACTTTTTCTAATCGTTTTTCTTTCTTTCTCTCTTCTATCAAACGTATACATGAACGTTGGAAATCATCCCAACTAATTTAAATGTTAGAATTGGATTCTAACCGTTTTAAGTTGTTGAGGTTGTTTTGAACGTTAGTGTATATTTCTATATGAGTTTTCTTACAGTTTTTATGACTGACGTATTGCACCAAGAACACTGACAACTCATGATCTTTATTGGTTCTAAAATACTCTCAAGCTCTTAATTATATACACCTGTTTTATCTTAAAGAGTCTATAGTTTGAGTTGTAATACTTTCTCATTCGATTTGTATTGTTCAATTTATATTGATTAGTTGCACGATAGTTGCCTAAGGGAAACAAGGGTTTGGTGAACTAGTGCTAGAGAAGTTTGTACTGCGGGGTAGTATAGTACTTAGAGGGCAGGTTCAAAAATAGGGTTTCAGCAAGCCATTATCAGCAGTTGGGATAAAGGGAGATACATTATTATATCTTGTAGTTGTAAACTTATTGTGATTCAATAATATATTCTCTTACCAAGTTGGTAAGGGACCCGGACGTAGACCATAGGGGATTAAGGGTCGAACCTGGCTAAAATTCTTGTGTGTTCTTATTACTATTCTGCATTTAGTCATCTTAGCTTACCATCATTTTCAGATTATTGAACTGTTTATAAAATCTCAGTAAGCGATTATCGGGTAAAATTTAAAACTAATCTTAGTTTACCATAATCTACATGGATAGTGAAGAATCTCAAAGATAAGGAAGACCTCTCATGAATATATCTCAAAGCTTTCATTTCCAAAATCTACACGGACAGTGAAGAATCACCCTCTAGAACAGGTTATTGGTAATATTACTTATGTACTCAAGACAAGGAAAGGCAATGCAATTTTTTGTGCTTATGCTGCATTTCTAGCTCAAGAGGAACCTAAGAATGTTAAAGAAGCACTCGAAGATGAAAATTGGATCTTGGCTATGCAAGAAGAACTCAATCAATTTGAACAATGTGATGTTTGGGAACTTGTCAAGCCACTAAAGAATACTTCAGTAATTGGTATAAAATGGATTTTCAAGAATAAAGAAGATGAATTTGGTACTGTTACTCGAAATAAAGCAAGGTTTGTGACACAAGGGTACAATCAACAAGAAGGCATTGACTTTGATCAAACTTATGCTCCAGTAGCTAGATTGGAATCAATTAGGATGCTTCTTGCTTATGCATGCTACAAGAAGATCAAGCTACATCAAATGGACATCAAAAGTGCTTTTCTTATTGAATTTATGGAAGAAGAAGTTTATGTCAAGCAACCCCCTGGTTTTGAACATGAACAACATCCAGACTATGTTTGCAAGCTCAAGAAGGCATTATATGGCTTAATGTAAGCATCAAGGGCTTGGTACAAGAGGCTTAGTAAGTTTTGGCCAAAAATGACTTCATTCGAGGTAAAATCGATCCTACTTTATTTACTAGGCAAAATGGTAATGATATTTTGATTGTCGAGATATATGTAGATGATATAATTTTTGGATCCACTAATGATTTTATGTGTCAGTGGTTTTCTAAGTGTATGTGCAGTGAATTTGACATGAGCATGATGGGTGAGCTGAACTATTTTTTGGGACTCCAAATCAAGCAATCTAAGGATGGCATCTATGTTCATCAGTCAAAGTATGTGAAGAACTTGCTGACTAGATTTGGATTTGAGCATGTCAAGTCAAAATCTACACCAATGAATCAAAACAGCAGGGCTGACTTCAGAATGGTAAGGCAGTTGATATCAAAAAATATAGAGGCATGATTGGTAGTCTTTTATATTTTACTGCTTCCCGGGGGGAGATTATGTATAGTATTTGTGTATGTGCTCTTTTTCAAGCTAAACCTAAGGAATCACACTTAAATGTAGTTAAATGAATATTTCGATATTTAAGTAGGACTATTAATCTTGGGTTATTTTATCCTATTACAAGAACATTTGATGTTGTGGGGTATAGTGGTGCAGATTATGCCAGGATGTCAAACTGATAGAAAGAGCACAAGTGGTGTTTGTACATACTTAGGACAAACTCTTCTATCTTGGCCAAGTAAGAAACAAACTTCAGTTGCATTATCCACAGCAGAAGATTAGTATTTAGTAGGGGGTAGTTGTTTCTCTCAAATTTTGTGGATGCTTCACATCTACGAGATTTTGGAATCAAGTGTGGCAAAATTCCAATCTATTATGACAATACTAGCACCATCAACATATCAAAGAATCTTGTGAATTACTCAAGAACAAAGAATATTGATTTTCATCACCATTTCTTGAGAGATAATGCTGCCAAAGGTAAGATTAAATTATTTTTTATGCCTACTGAATATCAATTGGAAGATATCTTTACAAAACCCCTTGGCGAAGCAAGATTTTCTACCATTGGAAGAGAACTTGTCATGTGCAGTGGATAATTGCAAGCTATCTTTAGAAATTTGGTAATGTTAGCTTACTATTAATTTCATGTTAGCTTACTATGATTGTTTATTAAATATCTTAATTTGTGTTTGATTTGATTTATTAATTTTGACATGCCATTATCTGTTTATTGGTGCTTACTTGTTTGTGTGTTTTGATGCTTCTTTTCTCCAAAAGAGGATGCTCTCAACACTTCTGATCAGCCCTCAACCTAGATCTTTTTGATGCTTTAAGGTGACGAAATTTAGGAGATTTATGTTTATTTAAGGTTATTTAAGACTTGTTTCATCCGTTGGTTTATGGTTAATCTGGTGTGGTTTGCTACTTGGTTTATGAACTTGGTTTATGATAGTTATTTTTGCTTAATACTTGATTTGCTTTGGTTATGTTAAAAATTGGTTAGGTAATGATATGCTGCTATGTTGGTTGTATTGGATATGCATTTGTTGTTATTTACAGTTTAATTATTTGCAGTAGTGTGTTATAAAGTATTTCTTAATTTTGAGATATGCATAGATTTAGGGGAAATTTTATAAGTCTCCTAAATGTGTGTAATCATAAAAAAGGGGGAGATTGTAACTCCTTAGTTTTGATGATCACAACACAGCAAGCCATTATGTTGTTATTTAAGACTGTTTGTAGGATATATCATCTTAATGACATTGTTGTTTAAGCATCATGACAGCAAGCTGTCATAAGACAGTAATCTATTTCGGCAAGCTATGATCACATTATTCAGAACAATAGCAAGCCAAGATGGACAGTCCAGACTCAACAAGGAAATATATTTTCAAGAAGATATTTCAGGAATTTCTTTTAAACGAATTATAAGGACTTCTCTATTATATTATACGTGGTTTATATATATTAGAGCTCAGTTACAAAAAAATTTCTAACTTTAAAACAGTTCCTAATTTGTAGGAGTTTGTTTCTTTTCAAACTATATCTCGTAGAAATCTGATAAAAAATGTTTTATACTCATACAAAATAGAAGAGACTTTTTCTGATCATTTTCTTCTTTATCTCTTCTATTAAACGTATATATGAATGTTGGAAATCATCCCAACTAATTTAAACGTTAGAATTGGATTCTAACTGTTGTAAGTTGTTGAGATTGTTTTAAACGTTAGTGTATATTTATATACGAGTTTTCTTGCAGTTTTTATGACTGATGTATTGTAGCAAGAACACTCACAACTCACTGATCTTTATTGGTTCTAAATACTCTTCAGCTTTTAATTATATACACGTGTTTTATCTTAGAGAGTCTATAGTTTGAGTTGTAATTACTTTGTCATTCCATTTGTATTGTTAATTTGTATTGATTAGTTGATGGATAGTTGGCTAACAGAAATAAGGGTTTGGTGAACTAGTGCAAGAGAAGTTTGTACTACCGGCTAATGTAGTACTTAGAGGGCAGGTTTAGAAACAGGGTTTTAGCAAGCCATTATCAATAATATATAGTGACCATAGGGGATTACGGGACGAACCGCGGCTAAAATTCTTGTCTGTTTCTTATTACTTTTCTGCATACTATTTTCTGCACTGCATTTAGTCTTTTAGGTTACCATCATTGTCAGATTATTAAGTGTTATAAAATCTCAGTAAGGGATTATCCGGTAAAATTTAAAACTAATCTTAGTTAGCCATAATCACCGTCCCATAACACATATTTTTTTTACTTTTTCATCTAAAATTCATAATTTTACATATCTTTTTAAAATATATTTTTTGAATTAAAGTTTAATATTTATTATTTATTCAAAAAAGAAATTCGAGACTAATATATGACCTATCCTCCTTATTCATCTTAAAATCATAATGGAATTATATTTTGGTACATATTAGACAAAATAATGTCTTTGTGTACTGGTCAACCTTTTGTGAATGCTAGCAAAAAAAATACAAAGTGGGCTGACTTGGCCCCTTTGCATTTCCTACTTTGTGGAAAAACCCAAAAATTTATTAGAAAACTTGTCTATTGAAAATTTTGAGTTAAAAAAATATAAGCATGGTTTTCAATAATAAATTTTATTACAGTTGAAAATATTAAAAATATTCATGATAATTACGTCAAAGTACATATGGTCAAGTCAGACCATTATAATTTCAAAATAAAATTGGATTAATAATTAAAATAAAAATCAACAGTCATATTATCATTCATTTTAATTCTTATTTTAATAAACAAGCAATTAGTAATATTTTTATAAACCGTATCATTTTTCTCATACGTATACATTTTGTGTCAAATTATTTTTATCCTATCTTAGACCTGTATAAATTTAATTTGATTAAATGTGGTTATGTAAATATTATTTGTGCATGAAAAATAATTATTATTATTAGTTAGGTTGTATTAGAGAGAACATAGATTATTGTTAATTGAGGTCAATAGGTGGTTTATATAATAATCATCACTATATAAAATATAGAATTTTCGAAAAAATGTCATTTTGAAGTTATGTTTTTTATACACTGCTTACCACTTGATTTATAGAATGTCATTTATTAGCAACCACAAAATAAATTAGAGTATACTTCTTTAGGCTTTTACATCCACATCCAATTAATTTACATAATACATGAGCAAAGTATATTGAATCAAAAATTTCAACTATATTGGGCCCATTGAAACCCAATTGATATACAACTGGGCCTGCAAAAATGGAGTTTATAAAAAAGGTAGTAAAAACCCTAATACGAGCACAAGTGGCGCAGCCCTTACAAACAAAATAAACTTGTACATGGCTATAAAATAGTATTTTGGTATTATTTGTATTTTCTATAAAAAGTGTTTTGGTGTTCTAAGGTTAAACACATCTCCAAATGAATTGTGGAGGATTAAGTAGATAAGATTTGGAGGTTTTCATGAATTGATATTGTTTAACAAGGTTAAGGTAATAATTTGTATTTCCATGTTTCTTTATTTTATTTCTTATATGTTTTTTGAACAAACTTTTGTTAAAACTTAAACCGTACAATAAGTATCCCATTTTTCTTCTATAATAGTATATAGATTGACATGAATGCCACTTGTATTTGTTTTTACATGACCTCCATAACAAGAATTATCCCTTCAGAATTAAATGTCAATGTTAAGAAAAAGAATTAGGTTACATTTATAATAACTTTTTCTATCATCAAGTCATCAATCAATCATCGTACCTAATAATACCACCTAGGGCAGTGTCTGGGGAGGGTGTATGGTACGCAGCCTTACCCTCATTCCAAAGAATGAAGAGGTTGTTTCCTTAAAAGACCAACGAACTTGTGTGTATGCACAAATATGTGTGTCCGAGTAGCAATGATCCATAAACATAAGTACGGGAAGCTAGACAATGATAACAATGATACAATATCTCAGCCCATGTCCTTCTTCACATGGGACTTACCGTAAAAAGCTTCGTTCATTGGTCATTGTTGTAAGCCTCTTCTATTTCCTCCTACTGCACTCCTTTTGATTGCCTCAAACGCCATATTTCCCTTGGAGATCACTCTCCAACTAAATATTTGAAGTACCACAAACCTGTCAAAAAGAACTAAAATAACACACAATCCATCTACCATATCATGTAATTAGTCATATGGCATTAAAAAATGACACTGTACACCTACACGAGCAACTAAGACTATTAATACTATGAGAATAAACACCAAACTTATGAAGTATAAGTCTAGACAAATACAAATTAGTACCAACACCAAAAAGTGCACTAAATGACAAACTACACATGCAAACTACGAAAGTCCCAAACTAATCTGCCACCTTTATCCTCCTGCGCCAAGATCTCCTATCTGAGGTCATGTCACCTGAGTTTAGGGCCCTTAAGGTCCCGTGAGTAGATCAGCCCAAATCCTCCTTGGCCTCCCTCATCCTTCTTGATCCTGATACCACTAAATCCTCCACCCCTGTGCACTGGAGTAGCTATCCTTCTTTCTCCTAAGATTCCCAAACCAACACAATCGACCTTCCCTCACTTTTCTGCAATAGGCCCAACTCGTAATTTATTCCTGAAAAAAACCAATTTGACAATCTATCCAACATGGTACGTCCATAAATCCACTTTAACAGTCTCATTTCCGCCACCTCTAACTACACTCTTGAGCCTTTTTCAATGCCCAGCACTCCGACCCGTATAACAAGGCCGGTATGATACGCTACCCTATAAAGTTTCCTTTTACTCTGAAGGAACCCTCCTATCACATAATATTCCTGTAGCAGCCCTCCATTTTAGCCATCCTATTTGATACGATATGTAACATCCGCATCTATCCCCCCTTCCTTATGCAAAATGAACCCAGATACCTGAATTATCTTTGGGGGGCAATACTTGATCGGCCATCAGAACATCCACCCCCTCACCATTCGGTAGATTACTAAGTTACACCACAAAAAAATTCCGTCTTAGATCGACTAATCCGTATCCATTAGACTCCAATATATACCTCCATCGCTCTAATGTTACATTAACTGCAACCCTTGTCTCCTTAATTATGACTATATCATCCGCGAATAGCATACACCAAGGTACACCATCCTGATACCCCTAGTTAGAACATCCATTATAAATGCAAAAAGAATGGGCTTAGCGAGGATCCGTGGTGAAGATCCTATTCCTACCGGAAAAGTAATGAGCATCCCCAACCATGTGTTCGAACACACGTCCTTACCTAAAAATACATTTCTTGTATCACCCTCAATATATCCATGGCACCCCTTTAGCCACCAAACTTTCCCAAATAACCATTTATCCACTCATTTCCGGCCATCTATAATTCTTATCTACCCCCTCTACTCTCTAACATACACAATTTCTGAAATTATTTCTGTGTTATTATTTCATTTATGAAAATATAATGCGAGAGAGAGATTTGATCTTTTTAATTAAATAATACAAAACGTCCTTCCTTTATCCAAGAAAACTGTGGTTTATTCATCCAAAGCAATATACAAACATGTTCCCATCCCGGTTTACTCGTAATTACTTTGTATTTTTCTCCCCCAGTTCTCCGGGTTTGGCAAACAACTCCTTACTTGATCCACCACCAAACAAACACAACCACATATAAATATACTTCACTGGTGTACAAATTGCCTCTGAATGGACTAGATTCTCCGATAGTACCAAAATAAAAGGGCCAATATTAAAAGAAATACAGGGAGATGAAAGCCTTGTCAACAGGTTTGATAATTAGGGTAATCTATAGGAGTTGTCATTAGATATATTCCTTGTTATTTATTTATTTATAGTTTATTTGCATTTTATAGTTTCTTGTTATATAGTGTGTATTTTTCATTTATAAGTTGTGTGTTTTCGTGCAATAGAGTTATCTTTAATTGATGGATTTGGTAAGAAGTAGGGGTGATGGTGGTGATAGTGGTAGTAATTTAGGAAGAAGAGTTTCTCGGGAGGGGCAAAGGTCAGCTAATGTCTATTTTCGAGTAGGTATGCTGAATGTAGGTTCTCTGACCGGGAAATTTTTAGAACTTGTGGATATGTTAAAGAAAAAAAGGTGGATGTGATTTGCATTCAGGGAAACTAAGTGGAAGGGTAGTATTACTAAGGAAGCTAACGGGTTTAAATTATGGTATTCAGGGGTTGATAATACGAGGAATGGTGTGGGTATTTTGATAAGTTCACTCTTGAAGGAGAATATAGTAGAAGTGAGTAGAGTCAGTGATAGGATTATAAAGATTAAACTCATAGTTAATGCAGAGATCGTTAATTTTGTAAGTGTGTATGCACCCCATTTGGTTTGAGTGAGTTAGCGAGAAAGTTTTTTTGAGATTGTTTGGATGAAATAGTTAGGTTGATACCTAGGGACCATAATTTATATATAGGAGGTGATTTTAATGGTCATATGGCGAACAATTAGATGGTTATGTAGGCATTCATGGGGGTTTTAGTTTTGGGTTGAGGAACAAGAGTGGGTGGGATCTTTTGGAGTTTGCTTTGGCACATTAATTAATGATTGTTAATTCTTGTTTTAAAAAAAGGGATGATCATCTGATTACTTTTAGGAGTGGAGGTTGTAACTCATAAATCGATTATCTTCTTATGAGAAAAGGCAACATGCATTGTAAAGATTATAAAGTATTCCCGAGTGAGGCGTGTACTACTCAACATCGTTTATTGGTAATGGATATATGTATAAGGAAAAGAGTAGTACAAGATAAGAGAGGTGACACCGAACATTTTATGGGAAAATCTAAAGGGAGACAAAGTAGGTATATTTAAAGAAAGGATTGGGTTGGCAAAAGACGGATTTTATGATGAGATGTTAATAGAATGTGAAATCGAACCAAAAAAATGATGTTAAACAAAATTAAATCATATATTAAGAAATTTATTTTTTTAAAAATACAGAACATTATACAATTTATAAAAATATAGAACATAAAAATTAAAGCATATAACAATAGAGATAGAAAGAATTATAAAATATATAAGACAAACAATTACATAAGAAGTAAAAATCCTAAACCTCTAAAAAAGTAGTGAATCCTTAAAAGTTTTTTAAGTGTTAAAAAATATTTGGCAAATGACAATTAATGGAAGAAATATCTATTTTTACTGCATTTAATATAGAACATGGGTTTGTAGATGGCAAGAAATATATTGGAGGTTGAGATCCAAAAATTATAGACTTTGTCATGCATCAAGATAAGTCATCGGGTCCACATGGGTTGAAGCCGGAATTTTCAAACTTATTGGAATATTGTTAGAAGATATGTTGTTCAATTTGTGGGACTTTCTTTGATACAGAACATGAGAACATGGGCCAAGGGAACTAAATCTTACGCTTATACATCTTATTTAGATATTCAACCTATCTCTCTTGATAATGTTCTGATGCGTATATTATCTAAGGTGCTGGAGAATAAGTTTAAATGATGTTTAAACTCGATAATGTTTAACAAACAAAGTGCTTTTAATGAAGGGAGGCTATTAACTTATAATGAAATGATTGCATTTGAAGTCATACGGAAAAAAGGATGTGGTTGGTTTAAAAATTGATATTTTTAAGGCATAAGATAGGTTGGAATAAAGATTTATTAAACAAATGTTGCATAAATTTGGTTTGCACTGAGCCAGGATTTCTAGGATTATGATATGTGTTCTAAAATTCTCATATAGTTTTGTACACAGTAGTGGAATTTTTGTTGATGTGCATCCGCAACGGTGACTTCGACATGGAGATCCAATCTCTCCCTACTTGTATATTCTATGCGCGGAAGGTTTAAATCTATCATTAGAAAGTTAGAAGAAACATGTTTGCTTCATGGAGTTAAGGTTGCTAGAGGAGCTCCAAGTATCTTCCATGTATTATTTGGTGATGATTATTTTTTCTTTTTCAAGCAACGAGTGTAGACGGAAGGAATATGAAGTGTATTTTATAGAGGTGTGAGCGTTTGTCTTGACAAGTTGTCCATTATATTAAGTCTACTGTGTTCTTTAGTCCTAATACTTGTGCTGATAATTGAACACTCATATGTCATATCCCGGGGGTTGAAGAAATTGAATTGATAAACCATGAAAATATCTTGAAATGTCAATATAGTGGTGGTCTGAGAGTTAGGAGTTTGAGGAACTTCCATACAATTATGCTTGCCAAGCAATATTGGAGAATCATTAGTGGAACATCTAACATATACTTTAACTTACTCCCCTTCGGTGGTGGGCTCCACAATTGTGCAAGATAGGTCAGCCTAGAGTTTTTCTAGTTCAATGTTTAACAATTGTTATTTCCATTGGGTATGGCCTCTGAATGCTTGCTTTTACCACCGGTGTCATTCTCTTCATAATCTTGATCTTTGTGGAGATTTTTAATCATGATGATTCTTGTTGTCCCCTGGTCTTCTCTCATTTCCACGATACCCTTCTCAGTTGGGTACTACATCTTGAGATTGGGGATTGACCCAATAGCTTGGAAGGCCAAAAAGAATGGTTCTCCTAGGAGTGCATTGTAGGGGATTTTAGAATCTTACGATGTAGAATTTTACTTATTTTACGATGTAGAATTTTACCTATATGACATTTTATTGGTACTAATATGTAAAGTAATCGTACATTCACAAGGTATATGCAGTCCGTCGAAGGCCTCAAGAGGTACCTCATGGCATGGCTCCACCTGTAGTCCAGATAGGTTCATTTTGCTATATGTCCGATGAAATAAGATATTAGACGAACTCCCTTCATCTACTAACAATTTCCATATATTATTTCCCCGATGACATGGTGGATTATCAGCGGATCTTCATAAGGTTATATGACATCCTTGTAGTCCTCTTTCTTGAAGGAGAGCGACATAATCTATCTAGAAGGGCTGAACTAGTATAAATTATAAACTTGACGAGCATACCTTTTATTGAAATTTTTACTGTCAACTCAAAGCATATTGCTTCCCGAATTTGTCTTCACCTCTCCCTGATATCTCATTTTTGGCTCTGTATTCCTTATCTCATTCGGCCCCATCTCATCCCTCGAGTCTCTTAGAAATTCATTGAGTTCTTCAGCCTTGATCATTTTTTCAATCAGCTTCTTTAAGTGAAAACATTCATCACTATTTTGCTCATTATATTCTTGGTAGTAACAATACATATCGGAATTCTTCTTGTGGTTGGCCATCTTAATTTTAGCTGGTCGGAAGAAAACTGGGTTGCCTTTTATTTAGTGGAAAATTTTGGAAATCAGCGCATTAAGTGGTGTAAACCCAGTCAATTATCTAACTCTTCGCCTTTCCAAGCCTCAATCCGTTTCCTTCTTATCATTAACCATTTAATTCATTTCGGGAGTATTCGTAGTGGCTTGACAGCCGGTTACAGTCACCTCTTCGAGGCTCCCTATATCCCTCCAGAATCTCCATCTTCCTTCAAATGTACTTACCCCTCATATATATACTATTCATGGACTTTGGGATATAATCATAAATTGAGAATAAAAAGGGAAAAACATATAAATTTTATTGAAATTGGAAATTCATATAATGTCCTACATGCTTCGCCATTAGGAGATTCAAATAGCATTACTAAAGTAAATGACTAAATTTAATAATCCAAAATAAATAAACAGGAAGGCTTTAGAGAGGTGTACTAGAAAAATTTGCGGAATCTGGAAGTGTACCAAGTGTTTTTAATAGGTTCGCATTCCAAAGTCTTTAGCTTATACGTTCCCGGCCTTATGACTTATGCTACAAAGTAAGGGTGTCTCCAATTTGCCTGAAGTTTTCCTTGCATAGCAGACATTGAAATTGCTAACTTCCTCACCACTAGGTAATCGACAAAGAAAGTGTGCTCCTTTACACACTAATCATAATATTGGGTTTCCTGAAGTTGGTATTTGAGGTTTCTATGGCGAGCTACTTCGCTTTCTTCTTCAAGAAGGTCTATATTGGCTCTTAGGCCAACTTCGTTGCTTTACAAATTAAACACTTCGGTTCGGTAAGTTGATAATCTAAAAAGTATTTCGATCGTGGATGGTCTTGGGGTTATCCGATAAGCCCACAAGACCCATCATAATTCTTCACCCGATAAATCTTTGGCTTCGCCCAACCTCTCTTTGATTCCATCGAAATAATCTTATTTATTTCTTCATGCACCCCATTGCCTTGAGGATGACCCAGAGAGCTGAATTTTTGTTGGATCTCGAATTGGTGCAAGAAATTCATTTTATCATTCCTTTTAATTCCAATGATTAAATAAATAAAGCAATTCGTAATTTTTTTAAAAAGCTGTATCATTTTTCTCAAATGTATAACTTGTCTGTCAAAATTTTTTATTGTATCTTATACCTCGAAAAATTTAATTTGATTAAATGTTGTTATAAAATAAATATTAATTTGTATATGACGATAAATATGTGCATTATAGTGAGAGGTTTTTTAGACTTGAATCTATTGTAGTAGTGCTTATATTATTGTTAGTTAGGGTTGTAGTAGTACTTATATTAGTGCTAGTTGAGGTTAGTGGGGATTTTATAAATAATATCACTAAAAAAATTAAAATTTTCGAGAAAATATCATTTTTAAGTTAAATTTTTATACAATGCTACCACTTGATTTTTAGAATCTCATTTTGTTTACAATACAAAATAAATTAGAGTAATACTTCTTTACCTATTCGCTTGTAAATATACATCGAATTAATTTATATAATACATGGAGCACACTTTGTTAGATCTTATTTTTATAGAAGGAAAAGAATTCGAAATTTGTAATAAGAAATTGATACTAAAATAGGGAAACAATTTAAACTGTATTCCGCACATTAAAACCCATCATACACAATTGGGTCCTATAAAATATAGGATATAAAAAAGGTAGGTAAAACCCTAATATGACAAATGAACTTATACATGGTTAGAAAATAATAATTTGGTGTTATTTTTATTTTTTATGAAAGAGTATTTTGGTATGAAAGAGTGTTTTGGTTCTCCAACAAGATTTTGAGGTTATCATGAATTGATGTTATTTAACAAGATTAAGGTAATAATTTGAATTTCATTGTTTCTTCATGTTGGCTAAGAAATACTATTGTCCTTTAAAAAGGTATTGTTATGTAAAAAAGTGAAAAGGCTGTAAATCATTTTAAAAATATTAAATATATTTTAATATGTGTTCCTAATCTATGTAAAAGAAAAGTTTTGCGATATTTAAAATATAATAAAAGGATAAAAATAGAGATATGAGTAAGAGTTTTGTAAGAAAAAGAACAAAAAAAGTACAACCAAACCACTGGTTATTATTAGAAGTTACTAGGTTTTATGAAGCTTCCTCTAGAATTAGTTACTAACACGTGGTTGTTATTAAAAGTTAATAGGTTTTATGAACCTTCATCTTTATATACATATATATCTATATAGTCTTAATCTAATACAAACAAATATATATATATATATAGTCTTAATCCAAAATATACTATATTAAAATACAAATTTCACCACCCAACACACAACTCCACCTTATTTCCTCTATTTTTAATTAAATTTTTCGCGTTAACTGGTGAACTCTTTTTACATCCTCCAATAATCAGTATGAATATCATATTTGATATATTTCGGCTATAAATCAGTAATTATGCTTACGAGAATCCCTAAAATCTACCGGTTCCTGAAATAGTATTGATTTCAGCTTAGTGATTGAGGTAAGCTTAAATAATGATTTCTCTTCAAAATATAGCAAATATGCTATGCAAATTGTTGAGCGGGAGATGGAGAAAAATATGGTAAAATTATTTTTATATATTAAGTTAACGATTAATGGGAAAAATCAAATTAAAAACGATTCAGAAAATATATACATGAACACATAATGTACATGGATGAGAGAGAAAGAGACTAAACATGTATGTCTTATTGGTTAGTAGTTTGTATTCTAATATTGGTTTGTATTTGGATGAAGTTTTCCATGTTTAACGGGCATTGACATTGCTAACTTCCGGGTAACTGAAAAAGAAATTGTGCTTTTTTACACCTCAATCATAATAATGGGCTCCCTGAAGTTGGTATTTTAGGTTTTTCTGGTGGACTACTTCACTTTCTTCTTCAAGAAGGTCTACATTAGCTCTTAGGCCAACTTTATTGCTTTCCAAATCAAACACTTCGGTGGGGAAAGTGTCTAGACCCATTTCAACCACGAGAAGAGAATGAGTTCGACAAGCCAATGTGAAAGGCGTTTTGCTCGTGGATGATCTTTGCATTTTTAGATAAGTCCAAAAGACCCATCACAAATTTTCGGCACATAAATCTTTGGCTTCTCCCAACCACTTTTTGATTCCATCGAAAAAAATCGTAGTTGTGGCTTCAATCTCCCAATTTCCTTACGATGACCGACATAGGTGAATTTTTGTAGGATCTCGAATTGGTGCAAGAAATTCATTTTATCATTCATTTTAATTTCTATGTTAAATTAACAAAGCAATTAGTAATATTTTTAAAAATTGTATCATTTTTCTCATACGTATAACTTGTTTGTCAAACATTTAGTATCCTATCTTATACCTCTAAAAATTTAATTTTATTAAATGTTGTTATGTAAATATTAATTTTATGTGACAATAAATTTGTGCGTTATAGTGAGAGGTATTTTACACTTAAATCTATTGTAATAGTACTTCTATTATTATTAGTTAGGGTTGTAGTAGTACTTATATTATTGTTAGTTGAGGTAAGTGGGGAATTTATATATAATCTCACTTAATAAAATTTAAAATTTTGGAGAAAATATCATTTTTAAGTTACATTTTTTATACAATACTTACCACTTGATTTTTAGAATCTCATTTAATTCATAATACAAAATAAATTAGATTAATACTTTTTTACCTATAGGCTTGTACATGTACAACCAATTAATTTATATAATACCGAACACACTTTGTTAGATCATATTTTTATAAAAAGTAAAAAAATTCGAAATTTGTAATAAAAATAGGATACTATAACAAAAAACAATTTAAACTATATGAGGCCCATTAACATCAGTGATACATAATTGGACCCTACAAAATAGAGGATATGAAAAAGGTAGGTAAAACCCTAATATAAGCAACTAGTACATGGCTCTAAAATAATAAATTGGTGTTATTTGTATTTTCTGTGAAAGAGTATTTTGGTTAACAACATTTGGTGGTTATCATGAATTAATGTTATTTACCAAGGTTAAGGTAATAATTTGAATTTCTTCATTTTCCTTTCTTATGCGTTTTTTTCCACAAATTATATATAAATATTAAAACACTACAATAAGTATCCTATTTTTCTTGTACATATGTATATATGTTGACATGAAATGTCACTTGTATTTGTTTTTACATGACCTCCATTTCAAGAATTATCCTTTTCAACATTATATGTCAAGGTAAGAAAAACAAATTTAGTTATATTTATATTATATTTTTTGTTCCTCATAAATAATATGCATGATACATTAAAAAACAAAAAATTATAGATAGGAAGCCCACATATTATTTATATTTATGTTCATATTTATTTAATTATCTTATTAAATTTATTTTATATTTATGTGTGACCTTACTTAGGAGACATTTGGACATGAATTATTTTTTTCTTGTTATTTGCAACAAGTTCCACAAAAAATGATGAAAATTCTTAAGTTCATTATCTTTGTCCTCTTTATCAATGCTCCAAGTCCCTTCTCTTTCTCCTCTTCAGCAATCTAGGCGTGTAAGCTTTCTTTGTAATTTTTTAGCTTTTCTTATGCAAACATTTAACATAAATGCAGTTGTGCGTTGACACTTAACCTCTAGAGTGTCTCAAATTTCCTTGACTTTTTTGCATCCAATCACCCTATTGGATATCATACTGTCTGTTATGCAAAAGATGTCCAAGTTTTATATTTTTCATAATAGATTAATGATCCCCATGATAGTAATCCTTTTTATCCTTTTCAATCATATTTTTTTCTTCATCAAGAATAACAACAACTAGTTTCATGGGCCTATAAGGCCCATCATACATCATGTTCAAGTATTGAGGATCTGTTACCTCTAAACATATGGCCATCTTGACTTTAGAGAAAGGATATTCATTAATCTTCAAGATTAGAAATTTGATGGATTGATATATGTTCATATTATGGTTGATTTGGTTTCTTGCTAGTGGTGGTGGAAGATTTTCTTGAGTTTCTTTATCTTCCATTAATGATTATTTTATCGAATTAGGTACTCAATAATGAAGAACAATTTTTATATTAATGGATAAAAGTTGATTAAGCTCTCTCAGATGATGTGCAACTATCCTTGAGAGCTTCTATTAGTTATATACTAATACATCAATTTCTTGAGACATGAATTTTTTTGAAGTTTTGTCTTTGTTATCCATTTTTGAATATTCACCAAATAGCTCAATTTAGACCCATATGGGGTAGGTTGTGGGGTTGGACAAAAATTGAGTTAGGTTTTGGACTGGACTACACTTTGAATTTAGATTTTGGTCTCCTTTTTTATTATATTTTTTTAAAATTTACAACATATTTCTAGAGCATAGGTACGTTAAGAGTTTGGAGATCTTATTATTTTTTTGTATTTTTTTAACATATTGAAATGATTAAAGAATTATTTATTCCAATCAATCATTTGGATTAAAATAACTCAAAGGACTATAAAAAATGGTGAGTGCCATATATAAGTAATATAAATGATATTTAAATAATTTTAATATATTTTTGTGAGCATTAATTATTTGTTGAAAATATATTCTCATTATAAAATAAAGTTACAAACTTATAATTCTTTCCATAAATGATTACTTTGTATAATTATTAAAATATTTTTTCAAAAAAATTATATTGTCTAACTCTAATATAACTGGTAGATTCAAATTATAACTAAAAATTACAAAGTTGGTATAAAATTTAACTTGTCATTTTCTACCATTTGTTAGTTAGAAAAAAAAAGCTTAGTGGGCCACATAATAGTCATTTCTTACCAAACTCAATAAAATTATGATGAACTACTTAAAACCTTAGACCAAGCTTAGTAGTGATCACAACACAACAAACCATCATGTTGTTATTTAAGATTGTTTGCACCATATATGAGCTTAATGACATTGCTGTTTAAGCATCATGACAGCAAGCTCTCATAAAACAGTAATTTATTTTAGCAAGCTATGATCACGTTATTCAAAACAATAGCAGGCCGAGATGGACAGTCCAGATTCAACAAGGAAACAAATTTTTAAGGAGAAATTTTAGGAATTTCTTTTAATAAATTGTAAGGAGTCTCTATTATATTATATATGGTTTATATATATTAGAACTCAGTTATAAAATATTTTCTAACTTTAAAATAGTTCCTAATTTGTAGGAGTTTGTTTTCTTTTCAAACTCTATCTCCTACAAATCTGATTGAAAAATGTTTTATACTCATACAAAATAGAGACTTTTTCTAATCGTTTTTCTTTCTTTCTCTCTTCTATCAAACGTATACATGAACGTTGGAAATCATCCCAACTAATTTAAATGTTAGAATTGGATTCTAACCGTTTTAAGTTGTTGAGGTTGTTTTGAACGTTAGTGTATATTTCTATATGAGTTTTCTTACAGTTTTTATGACTGACGTATTGCACCAAGAACACTGACAACTCATGATCTTTATTGGTTCTAAAATACTCTCAAGCTCTTAATTATATACACCTGTTTTATCTTAAAGAGTCTATAGTTTGAGTTGTAATAACTTTCTCATTCGATTTGTATTGTTCAATTTATATTGATTAGTTGCACGATAGTTGCCTAAGGGAAACAAGGGTTTGGTGAACTAGTGCTAGAGAAGTTTGTACTGCGGGGTAGTATAGTACTTAGAGGGCAGGTTCAAAAATAGGGTTTCAGCAAGCCATTATCAGCAGTTGGGATAAAGGGAGATACATTATTATATCTTGTAGTTGTAAACTTATTGTGATTCAATAATATATTCTCTTACCAAGTTGGTAAGGGACCCGGACGTAGACCATAGGGGATTAAGGGTCGAACCTGGCTAAAATTCTTGTGTGTTCTTATTACTATTCTGCATTTAGTCATCTTAGCTTACCATCATTTTCAGATTATTGAACTGTTTATAAAATCTCAGTAAGCGATTATCGGGTAAAATTTAAAACTAATCTTAGTTTACCATAATCTACATGGACAGTGAAGAATCTCAAAGATAAGGAAGACCTCTCATGAATATATCTCAAAGCTTTCATTTCCAAAATCTACACGGACAGTGAAGAATCACCCTCTAGAACAGGTTATTTGTAATATTACTTATGTACTCAAGACAAGGAAAGGCAATGCAATTTTTTGTGCTTATGCTGCATTTCTAGCTCAAGAGGAACCTAAGAATGTTAAAGAAGCACTCGAAGATGAAAATTGGATCTTGGCTATGCAAGAAGAACTCAATCAATTTGAACAATGTGATGTTTGGGAACTTGTCAAGCCACTAAAGAATACTTTAGTAATTGGTATAAAATGGATTTTCAAGAATAAAGAAGATGAATTTGGTACTGTTACTCGAAATAAAGCAAGGTTTGTGACACAAGGGTACAATCAACAAGAAGGCATTGACTTTGATCAAACTTATGCTCCAGTAGCTAGATTGGAATCAATTAGGATGCTTCTTGCTTATGCATGCTACAAGAAGATCAAGCTACATCAAATGGACATCAAAAGTGCTTTTCTTATTGAATTTATGGAAGAAGAAGTTTATGTCAAGCAACCCCCTGGTTTTGAACATGAACAACATCCAGACTATGTTTGCAAGCTCAAGAAGGCATTATATGGCTTAATGTAAGAATCAAGGGCTTGGTACAAGAGGCTTAGTAAGTTTTGGCCAAAAATGACTTCATTCGAGGTAAAATCGATCCTACTTTATTTACTAGGCAAAATGGTAATGATATTTTGATTGTCGAGATATATGTAGATGATATAATTTTTGGATCCACTAATGATTTTATGTGTCAGTGGTTTTCTAAGTGTATGAGCAGTGAATTTGACATGAGCATGATGGGTGAGCTGAACTATTTTTTGGGACTCCAAATCAAGCAATCTAAGGATGGCATCTATGTTCATCAGTCAAAGTATGTGAAGAACTTGCTGACTAGATTTGGATTTGAGCATGTCAAGTCAAAATCTACACCAATGAATCAAAACAGCAGGGCTGACTTCAGAATGGTAAGGCAGTTGATATGAAAAAATATAGAGGCATGATTGGTAGTCTTTTATATTTTACTGCTTCCCGGGGGGAGATTATGTATAGTATTTGTGTATGTGCTCTTTTTCAAGCTAAACCTAAGGAATCACACTTAAATGTAGTTAAATGAATATTTCGATATTTAAGTAGGACTATTAATCTTGGGTTATTTTATCCTATTACAAGAACATTTGATATTGTGGGGTATAGTGGTGCAGATTATCCAGGATGTCAAACTGATAGAAAGAGCACAAGTGGTGTTTGTACATACTTAGGACAAACTCTTCTATCTTGGCCAAGTAAGAAACAAACTTCAGTTGCATTATCCACAGCAGAAGATTAGTATTTAGTAGGGGGTAGTTGTTTCTCTCAAATTTTGTGGATGCTTCACATTCTACGAGATTTTGGAATCAAGTGTGGCAAAATTCCAATCTATTATGACAATACTAGCACCATCAACATATCAAAGAATCTTGTGAATTACTCAAGAACAAAGAATATTGATTTTCATCACCATTTCTTGAGAGATAATGCTGCCAAAGGTAAGATTAAATTATTTTTTATGCCTACTGAATATCAATTGGAAGATATCTTTACAAAACCCCTTGGCGAAGCAAGATTTTCTACCATTGGAAGAGAACTTGTCATGTGCAGTGGATAATTGCAAGCTATCTTTAGAAATTTGGTAATGTTAGCTTACTATTAATTTTCATGTTAGCTTACTATGATTGTTTATTAAATATCTTAATTTGTGTTTGATTTGATTTATTAATTTTGACATGCCATTATCTGTTTATTGGTGCTTACTTGTTTGTGTGTTTTGATGCTTTCTTTTCTCCAAAAGAGGATGCTCTCAACACTTCTGATCAGCCCTCAACCTAGATCTTTTTGATGCTTTAAGGTGACGAAATTTAGGAGATTTATGTTTATTTAAGGTTTATTTAAGACTTGTTTCATCCGTTGGTTTATGGTTAATCTGGTGTGGTTTGCTACTTGGTTTATGAACTTGGTTTATGATAGTTATTTTTGCTTAATACTTGATTTGCTTTGGTTATGTTAAAAATTGGTTAGGTAATGATATGCTGCTATGTTGGTTGTATTGGATATGCATTTGTTGTTATTTACAGTTTAATTATTTGCAGTAGTGTGTTATAAAGTATTTCTTAATTTTGAGATATGCATAGATTTAGGGGAAATTTTATAAGTCTCCTAAATGTGTGTAATCATAAAAAAGGGGGAGATTGTAACTCCTTAGTTTTGATGATCACAACACAGCAAGCCATTATGTTGTTATTTAAGACTGTTTGTAGGATATATCATCTTAATGACATTGTTGTTTAAGCATCATGACAGCAAGCTGTCATAAGACAGTAATCTATTTCGGCAAGCTATGATCACATTATTCAGAACAATAGCAAGCCAAGATGGACAGTCCAGACTCAACAAGGAAATATATTTTCAAGAAGATATTTCAGGAATTTCTTTTAACGAATTATAAGGACTTCTCTATTATATTATACGTGGTTTATATATATTAGAGCTCAGTTACAAAAAAATTTCTAACTTTAAAACAGTTCCTAATTTGTAGGAGTTTGTTTTCTTTTCAAACTATATCTCGTAGAAATCTGATAAAAAATGTTTTATACTCATACAAAATAGAAGAGACTTTTTCTGATCATTTTTCTTTCTTTATCTCTTCTATTAAACGTATATATGAATGTTGGAAATCATCCCAACTAATTTAAACGTTAGAATTGGATTCTAACTGTTGTAAGTTGTTGAGATTGTTTTAAACGTTAGTGTATATTTATATACGAGTTTTCTTGCAGTTTTTATGACTGATGTATTGTAGCAAGAACACTCACAACTCACTGATCTTTATTGGTTCTAAAATACTCTTCAGCTTTTAATTATATACACGTGTTTTATCTTAGAGAGTCTATAGTTTGAGTTGTAATTACTTTGTCATTCCATTTGTATTGTTTAATTTGTATTGATTAGTTGATGGATAGTTGGCTAACAGAAATAAGGGTTTGGTGAACTAGTGCAAGAGAAGTTTGTACTACCGGCTAATGTAGTACTTAGAGGGCAGGTTTAGAAACAGGGTTTTAGCAAGCCATTATTCAATAATATATAGTGACCATAGGGGATTACGGGACGAACGCGGCTAAAATTCTTGTCTGTTCTTATTACTTTTCTGCATACTATTTTCTGCACTGCATTTAGTCTTTTAGGTTACCATCATTGTCAGATTATTAAGTGTTTATAAAATCTCAGTAAGGGATTATCCGGTAAAATTTAAAACTAATCTTAGTTAGCCATAATCACCGTCCCATAACACATATTTTTTTTACTTTTTCATCTAAAATTCATAATTTTACATATCTTTTTAAAATATATTTTTTTGAATTAAAGTTTAATATTTATTATTTTATTCAAAAAAGAAATTCGAGAACTAATATATGAACCTATCCTCCTTATTCATCTTAAAATCATAATGGAATTATATTTTGGTACATATTAGACAAAATAATGTCTTTGTGTACTGGTCAACCTTTTTGTGAATGCTAGCAAAAAAATACAAAGTGGGCTGACTTGGCCCCTTTGCATTTCCTACTTTGTGGAAAAACCCAAAATTTATTAGAAAACTTGTCTATTGAAAATTTTGAGTTAAAAAAATATAAGCATGGTTTTCAATAATAAATTTTTATTACAGTTGAAAATATTAAAAATATTCATGATAATTACGTCAAAGTACATATGGTCAAGTCAGACCATTATAATTTCAAAATAAAATTGATTAATAATTAAATAAAAATCAACAGTCATATTATCATTCATTTTAATTCTTATGTTTAAATAAACAAAGCAATTAGTAAATATTTTTATAAACCGTATCATTTTTCTCATACGTATAAATTTTTGTCAAATTTTTTTATCCTATCTTATACCTGTAGAAATTTAATTTGATTAAATGTGGTTATGTAAATATTATTTTGTGCATGAAAAATAATTTATTATTATTAGTTAGGGTTGTATTAGTACATATATTATTGTTAATTGAGGTCAATAGGTGGTTTATATATAATCTCACTATATAAAATATAGAATTTTCGAAAAAATGTCATTTTGAAGTTATGTTTTTTATACACTGCTTACCACTTGATTTATAGAATGTCATTTTATTTACAACAAAAAATAAATTAGAGTAATACTTCTTTAGGCTTTTACATCCACATCCAATTAATTTACATAATACATGGAGCAAAGTATATTGAATCAAAAATTTCAACTATATTGGGCCCATTGAAACCCATGATATACAACTGGGCCTGCAAAATGGAGTTTATAAAAAAGGTAGGTAAAACCCTAATACGAGCACAAGTGGGCGCAGCCTTACAAACAAAATAAACTTGTACATGGCTATAAAATAGTATTTTGGTATTATTTGTATTTTCTATAAAAAAGTGTTTTGGTGTTCTAAGGTTAAACACATCTCCAAATGAATTGGTGGAGGATTAAGTAGATAAGATTTGGAGGTTTTCATGAATTGATGTTGTTTAACAAGGTTAAGGTAATAATTTGTATTTCCATGTTTCTTTATTTTTATTTCTTATATGTTTTTTGAACAAACTTTTGTTAAAACTTAATACCGTACAATAAGTATCCCATTTTTCTTCTATATATGTATATAGATTGACATGAAATGCCACTTGTATTTGTTTTTACATGACCTCCATAACAAGAATTATCCCTTTCAGAATTAAATGTCAATGTTAAGAAAAAGAATTGAGTTACATTTATAATAACTTTTTTCTATCAATCAATCAATCAATCAATCAATCGTACCTAATAATACCACCTAGGGCAGTGTCTGGGGAGGGTGTATGGTACGCAGCCTTACCCTCATTCCAAAGAATGAAGAGGTTGTTTCCTTAAAAGACCAACGACTTGTGTGTATGCACAAATATGTGTGTCCTAGGTAAGCAATGATCCATAAACATAAGTACGGAAAGCGAGACAATGATAAACAATGATACAATATCTCAGCCCATGTCCTTCTTCACATGGGACTTACCGTAAAAAGCTTCGTTCATTGGTTCATTGTTGTAAGCCTCTTCTATTTCTCCTACTGCACTCCTTTTGATGCCTCAAACGCCATATTTCCCTTGGAGATCACTCTCCAAACTAAATATTTGAAGTACCACAAACCTGTCAAAAAAACTAAAATAACACACAATCCATCTACCATATCATGTAATTAGTCATATGGCATTAAAAAATGACACTGTAGCACCTACACGAGCAACTAAGACTATTAATAACTATGAGAATAAACTACCAAACTTATGAAGTATAAGTACTAGACAAATAAAATTATTACCAACTACCAAAAAGTGCACTAAATGACAAACTACACATGCAAACTACGAAAGTCCAAACTAATCTGCCACCTTTATCCTCCTGCGCCAAGATCTCCTATCTGAGGTCATGTCAGCACTGAGGTTTAGGGCCCTTAAGTCCAGCGTGAGTAGATCAGCCCAAATCCTCCTTGGCCTCCCTCTCCTTCTTGATCCTGATACCACTAAATCCTCCACCCTGTGCACTGGAGTAGCTATCCTTCTTCGCCTAATATTCCCAAACCAACACAATCGACCTTCCCTCACTTTTTCTGCAATAGGCGCAACTCGTAATTTATTCCTGAAAAAACCATTTGACAATCTATCCAACATGGTACGTCCATAAATCCACTTTAACAGTCTCATTTCCGCCACCTCTAACCTACACTCTTGAGCCTTTTTCAATGCCCAGCACTCCGACCCGTATAACAAGGCCGGTATGATCGCTACCCTATAAAGTTTTCCTTTTACTCTGAAAGGAACCCTCCTATCACATAATATTCCTGTAGCAGCCCTCCATTTTAGCCATCCTGATTTGATACGATATGTAACATCCGCATCTATCCCCCCTTCCTTATGCAAAATGGAACCCAGATACCTGAAATTATCTTTGGGGGGCAATACTTGATCGGCCATCAGAACATCCACCCCCTCACCATTCGGTAGATTACTAAAGTTACACCACAAAAATTCCGTCTTAGATCGACTAATCCGTAATCCATTAGACTCCAATATATACCTCCATCGCTCTAATGTTACATTAACTGCAACCCTTGTCTCCTTAATTATGACTATATCATCCGCGAATAGTATACACCAAGGTACACCATCCTGAATACCCCTAGTTAGAACATCCATTATAAATGCAAAAAGAAATGGGCTTAGCGAGGATCCTTGGTGAAGTCCTATTCCTACCGGAAAGTAATGAGCATCCCCAACCGGTGTTCGAACACACGTCCTTACCTAAAAATACATTTCTTGTATCACCCTCAAATATATCCATGGCACCCCTTTAGCCACCAAACTTTCCCAAATAACCATTTATCCACTCATTTCCGGCCATCTATAATCTTATCTACCCCCTCTACTCTCTAACATACACAATTTCTGAAATTATTTCTGTGTTATTATTTCATTTATGAAAAATAAATGCGAGAGAAGAGATTTGATCTTTTTTATTAAATAATACAAACGTCCTTCCTTTATCCAAGAAAACTGTGGTTTATTCATCCAAAGCAATATACAAACATGTTCCCATCCCGGTTTACTCGTAATTACTTTGTTATTTTTCTCCCCCAGTTCTCCGGGTTTGGCAAACAACTCCTTACTTGATCCACCACCAAACAAACACAACCACATATAAATATACTTCAACTGGTGTACAAATTGCCTCTGAATGGACTAGATTCTCCGATAGTACCAAAATAAAAGGGCCAATATTAAAAGAAATACAGGGAGATGAAAGCCTTGTCAACAGGTTTGATAATTAGGGTATCTATAGGAGTTGTCATTAGATATATTTCCTTGTTATTTATTTATTTATAGTTTATTTGCATTTTATAGTTTCTTGTTATATAGTGTGTATTTTTCATTTATAAGTTGTGTGTTTTCGTGCAATAGAGTTATCTTTAATTGATGGATTTGGTAAGAAGTAGGGGTGATGGTGGTGATAGTGGTAGTAATTTAGGAAGAAGAGTTTCTCGGGAGGGGCAAAGGTCAGCTAATGTCTATTTTCGAGTAGGTATGCTGAATGTAGGTTCTCTGACCGGGAAATTTTTAGAACTTGTGGATATGTTAAGGAAAAAAAAGGTGGATGTGATTTGCATTCAGGAAACTAAGTGGAAGGGTAGTATTACTAAGGAAGCTAACGGGTTTAAATTATGGTATTCAGGGGTTGATAATACGAGGAATGGTGTGGGTATTTTGATAAGTTCACTCTTGAAGGAGAATATAGTAGAAGTGAGTAGAGTCAGTGATAGGATTATAAAGATTAAACTCATAGTTAATGCAGAGATCGTTAATTTTGTAAGTGTGTATGCACCCCATTTTGGTTTGAGTGAGTTAGCGAGAAAGTTTTTTTGAGATTGTTTGGATGAAATAGTTAGGTTGATACCTAGGGACCATAATTTATATATAGGAGGTGATTTTAATGGTCATATTGGCGAACAATTAGATGGTTATGTAGGCATTCATGGGGGTTTTAGTTTTGGGTTGAGGAACAAGAGTGGGTGGGATCTTTTGGAGTTTGCTTTGGCACATTAATTAATGATTGTTAATTCTTGTTTTAAAAAAAGGGATGATCATCTGATTACTTTTAGGAGTGGAGGTTGTAACTCATAAATCGATTATCTTCTTATGAGAAAAGGCAACATGCATTGTAAAGATTATAAAGTATTCCCGAGTGAGGCGTGTACTACTCAACATCGTTTATTGGTAATGGATATATGTATAAGGAAAAGAGTAGTACAAGATAATAGAGAGGTGACACCGAACATTTTATGGAAAAATCTAAAGGGAGACAAAGTAGGTATATTTAAAGAAAGGATTGGGTTGGCAAAAGACGGATTTTATGATGAGGATGTTAATAGAATGTGAAATCGATTGGCTTGTACAATCAGAAATGTAGCTACAGGTATGTTAGGGGTTACTTGAAGAAAGGTTCAGGTGTAGAAGGAAGCTTGGTGGTGGGACCAGGAGGTGCACGAGCGAGTAAAAATTAAACATGATCGTTTTAGGGAACTTTTGTGTTGCCAAGATAATGAACAAGTTGATATGAGAAGAATTTTATATAAGGAAGCTAGACATATGGCTAAGAAGACAATAGCGGGGGCAAAATCAAAGGTGTACGAGGCTCACCTTGGTACAAAAGAGGGTCGAAATGGTATTTATAGATTGACAAAGGTTAGAGAAAGGGGAGGAGAGATTTAGGTTTTGTTAAGTGTATAAAGGATGTTAAAAATGAGATTTCTTACTTATAAAGATGTAGGCTCTGTTTATGACAAATTATAGTGCTGTAAAAACTTATATATCAATACAAGAACACGTAGGCTCACCATTTTCAGCCTCACTAGAACCTTCTATTGATGTAATATATCAGTAACTATTCAAAAAGTATATAGTTATAATTTTTCTTGAATCCAGTAGTAATCACTATTTAACTTTACATTACCGGATATATAGTTGAAAATGAGATTTCTTACTTGATAAAGATGTAGGCTCTGTCTGGGACAAATTATAGTTTTGTAAAAACTTATATTTCAATACTTAAATAGGTGGGTAAACTTATATTTCATACGCTCACCATTTTCAGCCTCATAGTCTTAGTAGTGGAATTTGTGGTGGTATTGTTGGTGGTGAAGTTCGTGCTAACTTAAGTAGTGTCATTGGTGGTAACTTTAATTATGGCATCAACGGTGGTAGCATTGGTGGTATATTAGGTAGTCTTAGTAGTGACATTGGGGGTAGCATGACTAGCATCTTTAGTGGTTACATTGGTGGTACTAGAGACGATAACATTAGTAGTGGATTCGGTGGCATTGATGATGACATTGGTTGTAGTGCTCTTGTTAGTGCAATTGGCCGTATTGGAAGTGGTATTTTTGGTCGGATAATTGGTGGTGGTATTATTGGTGTTGGTGTTAAAGTTCGTGGTAGTTTAAGCATTTCCATTGGTGGCCACATTAATTATGGTATTACAGGTGGTATAATTGGTGATGGCATTGGTGGTAACATTGCTCGTAGCTTTAGTAGTGGCATGGCTAGTTGTCATAGTTTCAGCATTGGTGGTATATATAGTTTTAGCATTGGTGGTATATTTGTTATTCTTAATTGTGGCAAGGGTGGTAGCATTCGTGGTAGCTTAAGTGGAAGCATTGGTGGTGGCATTGTTGGTAGCTTTAGTGGTAGCACTGGTTGTATGTTCGGTAATATTCGGAGGTAGTGGTTTTAGTTATGGTCTTGGTCCCGGTTCAATTGGCGTATTAGGATCGCTAGTGGTGAAAACCTTGATAGTGGTGGCATTGGTGGTAGTGCTATTAATATGAGTGGTGGTGCTCGCTACATTAACCCACCTTACAGTGTTGACCAACTACCTTTCGCATGGACATGAACATCAACATTATCCTAATAATTCCTTGGAGTTCCTCATGTGGCTAATTTTGTTTCTTTTGCTACTCCCAACGCTACTATCACTTTTATAGAGGATTAACCCATGTTCACAATAGGATTTGTGACTTGGAGGAGATGTACTTCCAAAAAGCAGCTCACATTCTAGAAGAATTTCGGGTTCTCAAAATAGTTGATAAACCTTAGGCTCTTTATATGATTTTAAAGATGTCTCGGCTCTTATAAAATTATACCATAAAAATTGTAAATAATTTTAAAAATATAATATATATTTTAGATATGTTTTCATCATGCCTATAAAGGAATAATTTTTCAAAATTTAAAAAACAATAAATAGATAAAAAATAGAGAAATGAGTTCCTTAAGAAAAAGAACAAAAAAGGACAATTAGTTCATAGGGTGTGGTTAATATTAAAAGTAACTAGTTTGTATGAACCTTCCTCTAAAATTTATTATTAACAAGTGGTTATTAATTTATTCAAAATAACAAGTGGTTATTAATAAAAGTTATGGGTTCTATGAACCTTCATCTAAATGATTGATGAAGGTTTAACCATAACCCAATTTTAATGGTAACCTAGTAACTAACCCACAATCATGAAGGTTTGTTCTCTAACTCATCATTTCTTTGTTTAATTCATTCTCTATTTATATTATGTTTTGTTATTATTGTGCATTCCTTAGATTTAAAATTTTACCTAACACATTAAACTTTAATAATTGTATTAAAATTATATTGAACACATATATAAATATTTTATACAAAAAACAACTATAGAACATAAAATAATATATAAACCCTAAAATGAATGCTTACAAACTTAAATCATATATTTATTTATATTTTACTTTATTTCAAATACATTACATAAAATACAATGTATAAAATATAGAACATGAAAAATAGAGCATATAATAAATAAAAAAATGGAAGGAAGTACATAATTCAAAGAATTACAACACATATCAAAATATAGAAAATGTGAAAAAATATAAAATGTTTAAAAGTTATTTAAAGTATTAAAAAATATTGAAAATTCAAACTCCAAGAAATTTACCTTACACATTAAATTTCAATAGTGATATGTAATATTAAACATTCACTAAACATTTTTAATTTCATTAGAAAATATAAATAAGTTACAAAAAACACTATTAGAGAACACAAAATAATATATAGAACCAAAAAATATATTTTTACTGCATTTAACATAGAACATGAGTTTGTAGATGGCAAGAAATATATTAGAGGTTGAGATCCAAAAATTATAAACTTTGTCATGAATCAAGATAAGTCACCGGGTCCACATGGGTTGAAGCCGGAATTTTTCAAACTTATTGGAATATTGTTAGAAGATATGTTGTTCAATTTTGTGGGACTTTCTTTGATACAGAACATGAGAACATGGGCCAAGGGAACTAAATCTTACGCTTATACATTTTATTTAGATATTTGACCTATCCCTCTTGATAATGTTCTGATTCGTATATTATCTAAGGTGCTAGAGAATAAGTTTAAATGATGTTTAAACTCGATAATGTTTAACAAACAAAGTGCTTTTAATGAACGGATGCTATTACCTTATAATGGAATGATTGCATTTGAAGTCATAGGGAAAAAAGGATGTGGTTGGTTTAAAAATTGATATTTTTAAGGCATAAGATAGGTTGGAATAAAGATTTATTAAACAAATGTTGCATAAATTTGGTTTGCACTGACCATGGATTTTTAGGATTATGATATGTGTTCTGAAATTCTCATATAGTTTTGTACACAGTAGTGGAATTTTTGTTGATGTGCATCCGCAACGGTGACTTCGACATGGAGATCCAATATCTCCCTACTTGTATATTCTATGCGCGGAAGGTTCAAATCTATCATTAGAAAATTAGAAGAAACATGTTTGCTTCATGGAGTTAAGGTTGCTAGAGGAGCTCCAAGTATCTCCCACGTGTTATTTGGTGATGATTATTTTTTCTTTTTCAAGCAACGAGTGTAGATGGAAGGAATATGACGTGTATTTTATAGAGGTGTGAGCGTTTGTCTTGACAAGTAGTCCATTATGTTAAGTCTACTGTGTTCTTTAGTCCTAATACTTGTGCTGATAATTGAACACTCATATGTCATATCCCGGGGGTAGAAGAAATTAAATTGATAAACCACGAATATATCTTGAAATGTCAATATAGTGGTGGTCTGAGAGTTAGGAGTTTGAGGAACTTCTATACAATTATGCTTGCCAAGCAATATTGGAGAATCATTAGTGGAACATCTAACATATACTTTAACTTACTCCCCTTCGGTGGTGGGCTCCACAATTATGCAAGATAGGTCAGCCTAGAGTTTTTCTAGTTCAATGTTTAATAATTGTTTATTTTCATTGGGTTTGGCCTCCGAATGCTTGCTTTTACCACCGGTGTCATTCTCTTCATAATCTTGATCTTTGTCGAGATTTTTAAGCATGATGATTCTTGTTGTCCCCTGGTCTTCTCTCATTTCCCCAACACCCTTCCCAGTTGGGTACTAGATCTTGAGATTGGGGATTGACCCAATAGCTTGGAAGGCCAAAAAGAATGGTTCTCCTAGGAGTGCGTTGTAGGGGATTTTAGAATCTTACGATGTAGAATTTTACTTATTTTACGATGTAGAATTTTACCTATATGACATTTTATTGGTACTAATATGTAAAGTAATGGTACATTCACAAGGTATATGCAGTCCGTCGAAGGCCTCCAGAGGTACCTTATGGCATGGCTCCACATGTAGTCCAGCTAGGTTCATTTTGCTATACGTCCGATGAAATAAGATATTAGACGAACTTCCTTCATCTACTAACACTTTCCATATATTATTTCCCCGCTGACATGGTAGATTATCAGCGGATCTTCAAAAGGTTATATGACATCCTTGTAGTCCTCTTTCTTGAAGGAGAGCGACATAGTCTATCTAGAAGGGCTGAACTAGTATAAATTATAAACTTAACGAGTGTAGCTTTTCTTGAAATTTTTACTGTCAACTCAAAGGGTATTTCTTCCCGAATTTGTCTTCACCTCTCCCTGATATCTCATTTTTGGCTCTGTGTTCCTTTTCTCATTCGGCCCCAACTCATCCCTTGAATCTCTTTGAAATTTATTGAGTTCTTCAGCCTTGATCATTTTTTCAATCAGCTTCTTCAAGTGAAAACATTCATCACTATTTTGCTCATTATATTCTTGGTAGTAACAATACATATCGGAATTCTTCTTGTGGTTGGCCATCTTAATTTTAGCTGGTCGGAAGAAAACTGGGTTGCCTTTTATTTAGTGGAAAATTTTGGAAATCAGCGCATTAAGTGGTGTAAACCCAGTCAATTATCTAACTCTTCGCCTTTCCAAGCCTCAATCTGTTTCCTTCTTATCATTAACCATTTAATTCATTTCGGTTGTATTCGTAGTGGCTTGACAGCCGGTTACGATCACCTCTTCGGGGCTCCCTATATCCCTCCAGAATCTCCATCTTCCTTCAAATGTACTTACCCCTCATATATATACCATTCATGGACTTTGGGATATAATCATAAATTGAGAATAAAAAGGGAAAAACATATAAATTTCATTGAAATTGGAAATTCATATAATGTCCTACATGCTTCGCCATTAGGAGATTCAAATAGCATTACTAAAGTAAATGACTAAATTTAATAATCCAAAATAAATAAACAAGAAGGCTTTAGAGAGGTGTACTAGAAAAATTTGCGGAATTTGGAAGTGTACCAAGTATTTTTAATAGGTTCGCATTCCAAAGTCTTTAGCTTATATGTTCCCGGCCTTATGACTTCTGCTACAAAGTAAGGGTCTCTCCAATTTGCCTGAAGTTTTCCTTGCATAGCAGACATTGAAATTGCTAACTTCCTCACCACTAGGTAATCGACAAAGAAAGTGTGCTCCTTTACATAATAATCATAATACTGGGTTTCCCGAAGTTGGTATTTGAGGTTTCTATGGCGAGCTACTTCGCTTTCTTCTTCAAGAAGGTCTATATTGGCTCTTAGGCCAACTTCGTTGCTTTACAAATTAAACACTTCGGTTCGGTAAGTTGATAATCTAAAAAGTATTTCGATCGTGAATGGTCTTGGGGTTATCCGATAAGCCCACAAGACCCATCACAATTCTTCACCCGATAAATCTTTGGCTTCGCCCAACCTCTCTTTGATTCCATCGAAAATAATCTTATTTGTTTCTTCATTCACCCCATTGCCTTGAGGATGACCCAGAGAGCTGAATTTTTGTTGGATCTCGAATTGGTGCAAGAAATTCATTTTATCATTCCTTTTAATTCCAATGATTAAATAAATAAAGCAATTAGTAAATTTTTTTAAAAGCTGTATCATTTTTCTCAAATGTATAACTTGTCTGTCAAAATTTTTGTATTGTATCTTATACCTCTAAAAATTTAATTTGATTAAATGTTGTTATAAAATAAATATTAATTTGTATATGACAATAAATATGTGCATTATAGTGAGAGGTTTTTTAGACTTGAATCTATTGTAGTAGTTCTTATATTATTATCAGTTAGGGTTGTAGTAGTACTTATATTAGTGCTAGTTGAGGTTAGTGGGGATTTTATAAATAATATCACTAAAAAAATTAAAATTTTCGAGAAAATATCATTTTTAAGTTAAATTTTTATACAATGCTACCACTTGATTTTTAGAATCTCATTTTGTTTACAATACAAAATAAATTAAAGTAATACTTCTTTACCTATTCGCTTGTAAATATACATCGAATTAATTTATATAATACATGGAGCACACTTTGTTAGATCTTATTTTTATAGAAGGAAAAGAATTCAAAATTTGTAATAAGAAATTGATACTAAAATAGAGAAACAATTTAAACTGTATTCCGCACATTAAAACCCATCATACACAATTGGGTCCTATAAAATATAGGATATAAAAAAGGTAGGTAAAACCCTAATATGAGAAATGAACTTATACATGGTTAGAAAATAATAATTTGGCGTTATTTTTATTTTCTATGAAAGAGTATTTTGGTATGAAAGAGTATTTTGGTTCTCTAACAAGATTTTGAGGTTATCATGAATTGATGTTATTTAACAAGATTAAGGTAATAATTTGAATTTCATTGTTTCTTCATCTTGGCTAAGAAATACTATTGTCCTTTAAAAAGGTATTGTTATGTAAAAAAGTGAAAATCATTTTAAAAATATAAAATATATTTTAATATGTGTTCCTAATCTATGTAAAAGAAAAGTTTTGTGATATTTAAAATATAATAAAAGGATAAAAATAGAGATATGAGTAAGAGTTCTGTAAGAAAAAGAACGAAAAAAGTACAACCAAACCACTGGTTATTATTAGAAGTTACTAGGTTTTAGGAAGCTTCCTCTAGAATTAGTTACTAACAGTGGTTGTTATTAAAAGTTAATAGGTTTTATGAACCTTCATCTTTATATACATATATATCTATATAGTCTTAATCTAGTACAAATTAATATATATATAGTCTTAATCCAAAATATACTATATTAAAATACAAACTTCACCACCCAACACACAACTCCACCTTATTGGCTCTATTTTTAATTGAATTTTTTCCATTAACTGGTGAACTCTTTTTACATCCTCCAATAATCAGTATGAATACCATATTTGATATATTTCGGCAATAAATCAGTAATTATGCTTACGAGAATCACTAAAATCTACCGGTTCCTGAAATAGTATTGATTTCAGCTTAGTGATTCAGGTAAGCTTAAATAATGATTTCTCTTCAAAATATAGCAAATATGCTATGCAAATTGTTGAGCGGGAGATGGAGAAAAATATGGTAAAATTATTTTTATATATTAAGTTAACAATTAATGGGAAAAATCAAATTAAAAACGATTCAGAAAATATATACATGAACACATAATGCACATGGATGAGAGAGAAAGAGACTAAACATGTAGCTCTTATTAGTTAGTAGTTTGCATTCTAATATTGGTTTGTATTTGGATGAAGTTTTCCTTGTTTAACGGGCATTGACATTGCTAACTTTCTAGTGGACTACTTCACTTTCTTCTTCAAGAAGGTCTACATTACCTTTTAGGCCAACTTTATTGCTTTCCAAATCAAACACTTGGGTGGGGAAAGTGTCTAGACCCATTTACACCACCAGAAGAGCATGAGTTCGACAAGCCAATCTGAAAGGCGTTTCGCTCGTGGATGATCTTGACATTTTTAGATAAGTCCAAAAGACCCATCACAAATTTTCGGCACATAAATCTTTGGCTTCTCCCAACCACTTTTTGATTCCATCGAAAAAAATCGTAGTTGTGGCTTCAATCTCCCCATTTCCTTACGATGACCGACATAGCTGAATTTTTGTAGGATCTCGAATTGGTGCAAGAAATTCATTTTATCATTCATTTTAATTTCTATGTTAAATTAACAAAGCAATTAGTAAATATTTTTAAAAATTGTATCATTTTTCTCATACGTATAACTTGTTTGTCAAACATTTAGTATCCTATCTTATACCTCTAAAAATTTAATTTTATTAAATGTTTTTATGTAAATATTAATTTTATGTGACAATAAATTTGTGCGTTATAGTGAGAGGTATTTTAGACTTAAATCTATTGTAATAGTAGTTCTATTATTATTAGTTAGGGTTGTAGTAGTACTTATATTATTGTTAGTTGAGGTAAGTGGGGAATTTATATATAATCTCACTTAATAAAATTTAAAATTTTGGAGAAAATATCATTTTTAAGTTAATTTTTTTATACAATGCTTACCACTTGATTTTTAGAATCTCATTTTAATTATAATACAAAATAAATTAGATTAATACTTGTTTACCTAGAGGCTTGTACATGTACATCCAATTAATTTATATAATATTAAAACACTAGAATAAGTATCCTATTTTTCTTGTACATATGTATGTAGGTTGACATGAAATATCACTTGTATTTGTTTTTACATGACCTCCATTTCAAGAATTATCCTTTTCAACATTATATGTTAAGGTAAGAAAAACAAATTCAGTTATATTTATATTATATTTTTTGTTCCTCATAAATAATATGCATGATACATTAAAAAAACAAAAAATTATAGATATGAAGCCCACATATTATTTATATTTATGTTCATATTTGTTTAATTATCTTATTAAATTTATTTTATATTTATGTGTGACCTTACTTAGGAGACATTTGGACATGAATTATTTTTTTCTTGTTATTTGCAACAAGTTCCATAAAAAATGATGAAAATTCTTAAGTTCATTATCTTTGTCCTCTTTATCAATGCTCCAAGTCCCTTCTCTTTCTCCTGTTCAGCAATCTAGGCGTGTAAGCTTTCTTTGTAATTTTTTAACTTTTCTTATGCAAACATTTAACATAAATGGAAAAGTATATAGTATAAGTGGGTCTATTGTGAGGTGTGATTTTTATTTTTTAGTGTATACATGACAACCCACTGGAAAGTGCTATGTATTAACCTAATAATACACGAAGTTTACTTATATTCCGAGTTTCTCCAAAAGCCCCAAAAAAATAAGCATAACATTTCTTATATACATGCATAAAAAGAAAATATATAAAAATGAGTATATACCTCCAGAAAAGCTCCAAGCTCCAAAACCTTAAAGTTCCAAAGCTCATTTCAAGCTCCAAAAATTCTACTTAAGTATATCTTACTAGGTTGAAGCTCAATTTGAAGCTCCAAAGTTTGAATTTGAATCGGGGCTTAAATTAAGGTTTATGAGAAAGGAGAGAAAAAGATGAGAGATGACTGAGATTTTTAAGATATGAGAGAAAGAGGGGAGAGATATGAGTGATGAAAGAGAGATGAAAGGTGAGAAAGACGAGAAAGAGATGGTGAGAAAGATGATGCTAGCAGAGAGAAAGAGGGGAAAGAGGTGAGAGATATTTTGGAAAAGGGGGAATAAAAAGGGGAAATAATTTGTTAAAATTAAAGGGAGAAAGTGTACTGAAACCGAGGGTAAAAAGGATAAGTCATTTTTTATTTTTTTAAAAGTAGCCATTAAAAGGGTTAAAAAAATCAGCCGATGTTAAAGTTCGAAGCATATATTTGGCCTTTTTCATTTTTGATCATAGAAAATGGCTAGTATGGGAAATCGATATCAGCATTTCTATTCAACATCACTTATTTATAAAGGGATGTTAAAAAGACTTTTAGTATCAGGTGCATTACATGCCGATGTCTAAGCATCGATGTTATATCTACTATTTTTAGTATTGAGTAGTTTGAGGTTCCTTCATCTCGGTAGCATCAAGTTTACTATCAGCAATTTCCTTGATAACATATTTTGTACATATTCTAATATATCATCCCAATTCTTATTCCTGATGATCAAGGCTTGCTTCTTCTTAACTTTTAGCTTTTGATAATATGCTGCAAAGTGTCCAACTCCATCTTAATTATAAAACTTGATCTTTGACTTCGTAATTTTCCCAGACCTTGACTTCTTCCCATAATTTTTCTCTAATTCCTTTTATCAGAGTCTGAGGAACTATAGCCTTTTCTGAAAAACTCTTTTCTTTCTTGAAATCCTTATAGCCCAGATTTATAAAGCTTTTAACTAAGAGAGCAGCCATCTGTAGGATATTTTCATCATTATCATGATCCCTTTTAGTGTCTGAATAATTATTAGAGTTTGAGTCATCATCAGTATTTGATAACTCGGTATCAGACTTTGCAATCATGGCCTTTCGTTTCGAAATGGTTCTTTCTTACAGATTTCTCTCTTGGATTTTCTTTAAACGTGGGAGTAGCATGTCTTGTCCTTCGCCCTTTTCACTTGTTTTCCTGCTTGATCTTCAGTTCACGAGTTTTCAGCATTCTATATATATCTCATCTAGAGATGTATCTTCAAGAACATAGTTATCCCTTATTGATATAACTTTCAAGTCCCACTTTTCAGGGAGTACAAGAAGAAACTTCAAGTTCGAATCTTCTGGATCATACTTTTTATCAACAAGTGATAAATCATTCAACAATTTCCGAAATATATCATAGATTTCTGTCAAAGATTCATCAACTTTTGAGTCAAAGTGATCATACTCGTGAGTAAGTATTGTCCTTCCATTCTTCTTGATAGCAGTTGTGCCTTGACACTTAACCTCTAAAGTGTCTCAAATTTCCTTCGCTTTTTTGCATCCAATCACCCCATTGGATATCATACTGTCTAGACTGTTATGCAAAAGATGTCCAAGATTTATATTTTTCATAACAGATTAAAGATCCCCACGATAGAAATCCTTTTTATCCCTTACAACCATATTTTTTTCTTGATCAAGAATAACAACAGCTAGTTTCATGGGCCTATGAGGTCCATCATACATCTTGTTCAAGTATTCAGGATTTGTTGCCTCCTAACATATGGCCATCTTGACTTTCAAGAAAGGATATTCATTAATCTTAAAGATTAGAAATTTGATGGATTCATATATGTCATATTATGGTTGATTTGGTTGATTTGGTTGATTTGGTTTGTTGCTAGTGGTGGTGGAAGATTTTCTTGAGTTTTTCTTATCTTCCATTAATGATTATTATATCGAATTAGGTACTGAATAATGAAGAACAATTTTTATATTAATGGATAAAAGTTGATTAAGGCTCTCTCAGAGGATGTGCAACTATCCTTGAGAGCTTGTATTAGTTATATACCAATACATCAATTTCTTCTGACATGAATTTTTTTGAAGTTTTGTCTTTGTTATCCATTTTTGAATATTCATGAAATAGCTCAATTTAGACCCATATGGGGTAGGTTGTGGGGTTGGACAAAAATTGAGGTAGGTTTCTCGACTGGACTACACTTTGAATTTAGATTTTGGTCTCCTTTTTTATTATTTTTTTAAAAAAATTACAACATATTTCTAGAGCATGGAACATAGGTACGTTAAGAGTTTGGAGATCTTATTATTTGTTTGTTTTTTTTAACATATTGAAATGATTAAAGAATTATTTATTCCAATCAATCATTTGGATTAAAATTACTCAAAGGACTATATAAAATGGTGAGTACCATAAATAAGTAATATAAATGATATTTAAATAATTTTAATATATTTTTGTGAGCATTAATTATTTGTTGAAAATATATTCTCATTATAAAATAAAGTTACAAACTTATAATTATTTCCATAAATGATTACTTTGTATAATTAATAAAATATTTTTTCAAAAAAATTATATTGTCTAACTCTAATATAACTGGTAGATTCAAATTATAACTAAAAATTACAAAGTTGGTATGAAATTTAACTTGTCATTTTCTACCATTTGTTAGTTAGAAAAAAAAAGCTTAGTGGGCCACATAATAGTCATTTCTTACCAAACTCAATAAAATTATGATGAACTACTTAAAACCTTAGACCAAGCTTAGACCAAGCTTAGTAGTGTAACTCCTTAGTTTTGATGATCACAACAAAACAAGCCATCATGTTGTTATTTAAGACTATTTGCAGGATATATGAGCTTAATGACATTGCTATTTAAGTATCATGACATCAAGCTGTCATAAGACAGTAATTTATTTTAGCAAGCTATGATCACATTATTCAGAACAATAGCAAGCCAAGATGGACAATCCGGATTCAACAAGGAAACAAATTTTCAAGGAGAAATTTTAGGAATTTCTTTTAATAAATTGTAGGGAGCCTCTATTATATTACATGTGGTTTATATATATTAGAGCTCAGTTATAAAATGTTTTCTAACTTTAAAATAGTTCCTAATTTGTAGGAGTTTGTTTTCTTTTTAAACTCTATCTCCTACAAATCTGATTGAAAAACGTTTTATACTCATACAAAATAGATACTTTTTCTGATCGTTTTTCTTTCTTTCTCTCTTCTATCAAACGTATACATGAACGTTGGAAATCATCCCAACTAATTTAAATGTTAGAATTGGATTCTAAGCATTGTAAGTTGTTGAGGTTGTTTTGAACGTTAGTGTATATTTCTATATGAGTTTTCTTGCAGGTTTTATGACTGACGTATTGTAGCAAGAACACTCACGACTCACTGATCTTTATTTGTTCTAAAATACTCTCGAGCTCTCAATTATATACACCTATTTTATCTTAGAGAGTCTATAGTTTGAGTTGTAATTACTTTATCATTCGATTTGTATTATTCAATTTATATTGATTAGTTGCTGGATAGTTGCCTAAGGGAAACAAGGGTTTGGTGAACTAGTGCTAGAGAAGTTTGTACTACAGGGTAGTATAGTACTTAGAGGGCAGGTTTAGAAATAGGGTTTCAGTAAGCCATTATGAGCAGTTGGGATAAAGGGAGATACATTATTATATCTTGTAGTTGTAAACTTATTGTGATTCAATAATATATTCTCTTACCAAGTTGGTAAGGGACCCGGACGTAGACCATAGGGGATTAAGGGTCGAACCTGGCTAAAATTCTTGTGTGTTCTTATTATTTTTCTGCATACTATTTTCTGCACTGCATTCAGTCATCTTAGCTTATCATTATTTTCAGATTATTGAACTGTTTATAAAATCTCATTAAGCGATTATCGGGTAAAATTTAAAACTAATCTTAGTTAGCCATAATCTACATGGACAGTGAAGAATCTCAAAGATAATGAAGACCTCTCATGAACATATCTCAAAGCATTCATTTCCAAAATCTACACGGATAGTGAAGAATCATCCTCCAGAACAGGTTATTGGTGATATTACTTATGGACTCAAGACAAGGAAAGGCAATGCAATTTTTGGTGCTTATGCTGCATTTCTAGCTCAAGAGGAACCTAAGAATGTTAAAGAAGCACTCGAAGATGAAAATTGGATCTTGGCTATGCAAGAAGAACTCAATCAATTCGAACAAAGTGATGTTTGGGAACTTGTCAAGCCACTAAAGAATACTTCAGTCATTGGTATAAAATGGATTTTCAAGAATAAAGAGGATGAACTTGGTACTGTTACTCGAAATAAAGCAAGGATTGTGACACAAGGGTACAATCAACAAGATGGCATTGACTTTGATCAAACTTATGCTCCAGGAGCTAGATTGAAATCAATTAGGATGCTTCTTGCTTATGCATGTTACAAGAAGATCAAGGTACATAAAATGGACGTCAAAAGTGCTTTTCTTATTGGATTTATGGAAGAAGAAGTTTATGTCAAGAAACCCCCTATTTTTGAACATGAACAACATCCAGACTATGTTTACAAGATCAAGAAGGCATTATATGGCTTAATGCAAGCATCAAGGACTTGGTACAAGAGGCTTAGTAAGTTTTGGCCAAAAATGACTTTATTCGAGGTAAAATCGATCCTACTTTATTTACTAGGAAAAATGGTAATGATATTTTGATTGTCGAGATATATGTAGATGATATAATTTTTGGATCCACTAATGATTCTATGTGTGAGTGGTTTTCTAAGTGTATGAGTAGTGAATTTGACATGACCATGATGGGTAAGCTGAACTATTTTTTGGGACTCCAAATCAATCAATCTAAGGATGGCATCTATGTTCATTAGTCAAAGTATGTGAAGAACTTGCTGACTAGATTTGAATTTGAGCATGTCAAGTCGAAATCTACACCAATGAATCAAAATAGCAGGGCTGACTTCAAAACGGTAAGGCAGTTGATATCAAAAAGTATAGAGGCATGATTGGTAGTCTTTTATATTTTACTGCTTCCCGGCCGGATATTATGTATAGTGTTTGTCTATGTGCTCGTTTTCAAGCTAAACCTAAGGAATCACACTTAAATGTAGTTCAAAGAATATTTCGATATTTAAGTGGGACTATTAATCTTGTTTTATTTTATCCTATTACAAGCATATTTGATGTTGTGGGGTATAGTGGTGCAGATTATGCAGGATGTCAAACTGATAGAAAGAGCACAAGTGGTGTTTGTACGTACTTAGGACAAACTCTTCTATCTTGGCAAAGTCAGAAACAAACTTCAGTTGTATTATCCACAGCAGATGATGAGTAGTCAGTAAGGGGGTAGTTGTTGCTCTCAAATTTTGTGGAAGCTTCACACTCTACGAGATTTTGGAATCAAGTGTGGCAAAGTTCCAATCTATTATGACAATACTAGCACCATCAACATATCAAAGAATCCTGTGAATTACTCAAGAACAAAGCATATTGATTTTCATCACCATTTCTTGAGAGATAATGCTGCCAAAGGTAAGATTAAATTAGTTTTTATGCCTACTGAATATCAATTGGAAGATATCTTTACAAAACCCTTGGTGAAGCAAGATTTTCTACCATTCGAAGAGAACTTGTCATGTGCAGTGTATAATTGCAAGCTATCTTTAGAAATTTGGTAATGTTAGCTTACTATTAATTTTCATGTTAGCTTACTATGATTGTTTATTAAATATCATAATTTGTGTTTGATTTGATTTATTAATTTTGACATGCCATTATCTGTTTATTGCTGCTTACTTGTTTGTGTTTTTTGATGCCTTCTTTTCTCCAAAAGAGGATGATCTCAACACTTCTGATCAGTCCTCAACCTAGATCTTTTTGATGCTTTAACGTGAAGATATTTAGGAGATTTATGTTTGTTTAAGGTTTATTTAAGACTTGTTTCATGTGTTGGTTTATGGTTAATCTGGTGTGGTTTGCTACTATCACTTTTATAGAAGATGAACCCATGTTCACAATAGGATTTGTGACTTGGAGGAGATGTACTTCCAAAAAGCAGCTCACATTCTAGAAGAATTTCGGGTTCTCAAAATAGTTGATAAATCTTAGGCTCTTTATATGATTTTAAAGATGTCTCAGCTCTTATAAAATTATACCATAAAAATTGTAAATCATTTTAAAAATATAATATATATTTTAGATATATTTTCATCATACCTATAAAGGAATAATTTTTCAAAATTTAAAAAACAATAAATAGATAAAAAATAGAGAAATGAGTTCCTTAAGAAAAAGAACAAAAAAGTACAATTAGTTCATAGGGTGTGGTTAATATTAAAAGTAACTAGTTTATATGAACCTTCCTCTAAAATTTATTATTAAGAAGTGGTTATTAATTTATTCAAAATAACAAGTGGTTATTAATAAAAGTTATTGGGTTCTATGAACCTTATCTAAATGATTGATGAAGGTTTAACCATAACCTAATTTTAATGGTAACCTAGTAACTAACCCACAATCATGAAGGTTTGTTCTCTAACTCATCATTTCTTTGTTTAATTCATTCTCTATTTATATTATGTTTTGTTATTATTGTGCATTCCTTAGATTTAAAATTTTACCTAACACATTAAACTTTAATAATTGTATTAAAATTATATTGAACACATATATAAATATTTTATACAAAATACAACTATAGAACATAAAATAATATATAAACCCTAAAATGAATTCTTACAAACTTAAATCATATATTTATTTATATTTTACTTTATTTCAAATACATTACATAAAATACAATGTATAAAATATAGAACATGAAAAATAGAGCATATAATAAATAGAAAAACGGAAGGAAGTACATAATTCAAAGAATTACTACACATATCAAAATATAGAAAATGTGAAAAAATATAAAATGTTTAAAAGTTATTTAAAGTATTAAAAAATATTGAAAATTCAAACTCCAAGAAATTTACCTTACACATTAAATTTCAATAGTGATATGTAATATTAAACATTCACTAAACATTTTTAATTTCATTAGAAAATATAAATAAGTTACAAAAAACACTATGAGAGAACAACAAAATAATATATAGAACCAAAAAATGATGTTAAACAAAATTAAATCATATATTTAAAGAAATTTAATTTATTAAAAATACAGAACATTATACAATTTATAAAAATATAGAACATAAAAATTAAAGCATATAACAATAGAGATAGAAATAATTATAAAATATATAAGACAAACAAATTACATAAGAAGTAAAAATACTAAACCTCTAAAAAAGTAGTGAATGCTTAAAAGTTTTTTAAGTGTTAGAAAATATTTGGCAAATGACAATTAATGGAAGAAATATCTATTTTTACTGCATTTAACATAGAACATGAGTTTGTAGATGGAAAGAAATATATTGGAGGTTGAGATCCAAAAATTATAAACTTTGTCATGCATCAAGATAAGTCACCGGGTCCACATGGGTTGAAGCCTAAATTTTTCAAACTTATTGGAATATTGTTAGAAGATATGTTGTTCAATTTTGTGGGACTTTCTTTGATACAGAACATGAGAACATGGGCCAAGGGAACTAAATCTTACGCTTATACATCTTATTTAGATATTCGACCTATCTCTCTTGATAATGTTCTGATGTGTATATTATCTAAGGTGCTGGAGAATAAGTTTAAATGATGTTTAAACTTGATAATGTTTAACAAACAAAGTGCTTTTAATGAACGGATGCTATTAACTTATAATGAAATGATTGCATTTGAAGTCATAGGGAAAAAAGATGTGGTTGGTTTAAAAATTGATATTTTTAAGGCATAAGATAGGTTGGAATAAAGATTTATTAAACAAATGTTGCATAAATTTGGTTTGCACTGATCCTGGATTTCTAAGATTATGATATGTGTTCTGAAATTCTCGTATAGTTTTGTACACAGTAGTGGAATTTTTGTTGATGTGCATCCGCAACGGTGACTTCGACATGGAGATCCAATCTCTCCCTACTTGTATATTCTATGCGCGGAAGGTTTAAATCTATCATTAGAAAGTTAGAAGAAACATGTATGCTTCATGGAGTTAAGGTTTCTAGAGGAGCTCCAAGTATCTCCCATGTGTTATTTGGTGATGATTATTTTTTCTTTTTTAAGCAACGAGTGTAGACGCAAGGAATATGAAGTGTATTTTATAGAGGTGTGAGCGTTTATCTGGACAAGTAGTCAATTATGTTAAGTCTACTGTGTTCTTTAGTCCTAATACTTGTGCTGATAATTGAACACTCGCATGTCACATCCCGGGGGTTGAAGAAATTGAATTGATAAACCACGAAAATATCTTGAAATGTCAATATAGTGGTGGTCTGAGAGTTAGGAGTTTGAGGAACTTCCATATAATTATGCTTGCCAAGCAATATTAGGAGAATCATTAGTGGAACATCTAACATATACTTTAACTTACTCCCCTTCGGTGGTGGGCTCCACAATTGTGCAAGATAGGTCAGCCTAGAGTTTTTCTAGTTCAATGTTTAACTAATTGCTTATTTCATTGGGTTTGGCCTCCGAATGCTTGCTTTTACCACCGGTGTCATTCTCTTCATAATCTTGATCTTTAGTCGAGATTTTTAAGCATGATGATTCTTGTTGTCCCCTGGTCTTCTCTCATTTCCCCAACACCCTTCTCAGTTGGGTACTAGATCTTGAGATTGGGGATTGACCCAATAGCTTGGAAGGCCAAAAAGAATGGTTCTCCTAGGAGTGCGTTGTAGGGGATTTAGAATCTTACGATGTAGAATTTTACTTATTTTACGATGTAGAATTTTACCTATGACATTT